>NC_135642.1:19893127-20195835 GCF_053574225.1 Canis aureus
TGTGGCATCTTGTTACAGCAGCCCAAACAGATTAAGACAAGGCTCATCCATGTGGTAGTGTGTACCAATTTCCTTACTTTTTTTCTCAACTTTATTGAGGTATCATTGACAAATAAAATTGTAATATTTTTAAGGTGTGCAATGTGATCATTTGATATACATATCCATTGTGGAAGGACTCTCACAATCAAGTGAATTAACACATCCATCACCTCCCATGTTTAACTTTTGTGTGTGTCTGTGTGTGTGAAAATATTTAAGATCTAATTCAGCAAATTTCAATTATACAATGCAGCATTATCAGTTATAGTCACCATGCTCTGCATTAGATCCTCAGACCTTGATTACCTTATAACTAAAAGTTGGTACCCTTTTACCAACATCTCCACATTTCCCCAAACCTGCAACTCCTGGCAACTACCAGCACCTTTCTACCCTGCTTCTAAAGTTGGACTCTTTGTTGTTGTTCCACTTTTTTTTTTTTTTAAGATTCCATATATAAGTGATACAATGCAGTATTTGTCTTCTCTGGCTTATTTCACTTAGCATAATGCCTTCCAGGTTCATGGATGTTGTCACAATTGGCAGGACTTTCTTCTTTTTTTTTTTTTTTTAAGATTTTATTTATTTACTCGTGAGAGACAGAGAGAGAGAGGCAGAGACACAGGCAGAGGGAGAAGCAGGCTCCATGCAGGGAGCCTGACGTGGGACTCGATCCAGGGTCTCCAGGATCGCGCCCTGGGCTGCAGGCGGCGCTAAAGCGCTGCGCCACCAGGGCTGCCCACTTTCTTCGTTTTTTAAGCTAATATTCCTGTGTGTGTGTGTGTGTGTGTGTGTGTGTGTGTGTGTGTATCTCACATTTATTTATTTGTCCATCAGTGGATACTTGGGGTGCTTCCACCTTTTGCATATTGTGAATAATACTGCTCTGAACATGGATGTACAAATATGTTTGAACCGTCATTTTCAATTCATTTAGAACTATACCCAGGAATGGAATTGCTGGATCATACGGTAATTCTATTTTTAATTTTTTGAGAAACTCCTATACTGTTTTCCATAGTGGCTGCACCATTTTACATTGCCGCCAAGAATGCATAAGGTTTCCTAATTTCTCCATGCCCTGCTAACATTCATTATTTTCTGTTTTTTGAATTTGTGGTATGGGTGTTTTAAATAATGGTCATTCTAATGAGTGTGAAGTGCAATCTCATTGTGGTTTTGATTTGCATTTCCTCAATGATTAGTGACATTGAGCATCTTTTCATGTATTTATTGTTTATTGCCCAGTTAAATGTTTTCTTTTGATAAATGTTTATTTAAGTCCTTTGCCCAGTTTTTTATAGAGCTGTTTGGTTTTTTTGTCGTTGTTGTTGAGTTGTATAAGTTCTTTATATGTACTGGATATTAATCCTTTACCAAATATACGATTTGAAAATATTTTTCTTATTCTGTGGGTTGCCTTACACCTGTTCATTCAAATAGTAACTGTGTACCTCTATGTGAGAGACATTGTATTAATGACTGAACCAAACAGTACCATCGACGGTCCACCCTCTCTTCCTTCATTTGACTCTGTCATGCTATCAGAACCCTTCCCAATGCATTTTTTTAATTACTAGATCTTTGGAGTCTTCTAAAAGGAATTTAATTGACTATTTCATCTCAGATATCTGAGAAATGAGATCTCAGTCCTAAATAGGCTGTGTGGAACTGGGGAGCCATGAAACTTGAAACCAGAAGAGACGGTCATTGTACACACACATAGACACACACACACACACACGTGCGTGCACAGGGCCCAAAACCTCCAGCAAGAGCTTCCTGACATTTACACCTTTACACTTCCACTTAAATCAGTGCTTGCCTAAGAATATTTGACAGTGGGACCCCTGGGTGGCTCAGCGGTTGAGCGTTGCCTTCAGCCCACATCATGATCCTGGAGTCCCAGGATCGAGTCCTGTATCAGGCTCCCTGCATGGAGCCTGCTTCTCCCTCTGCCTATGTCTCTGTCTCGCTCTTCCTCTCTGTGTCTCTCATGAAAAAATAAATAAAATATTTAAAAAAAAAAGAATATTTGACTGTTTGGTTTATTGTAACTGTTCTCACCAGCTGATAAAGGCTATAAACCTTGACCCTGGGACACTGGATGCTTACTGGAGTCTTAACATTCTTTCCTGACCCATGAACAATGGCACTTGTTTTATCTAACCATATATATTCCATCTCAGCCAGAGTGCTTGTTTTCAATCCTTAGCATGACCACCATAAACTAGAACTTAAAAACTTTCCATTTTTTCTCCTTATGACTCTCCTCAGTAAATTTCTTCAATGAGGAGAATTCCCCCTTGCATGACAAGTTAATAGGCTCAGTCTTGTATACCCACATTGGGCAGTCTTTATTTTGCATGCCATGTAGGCTACAATCCTATTAACTCCAATGGTCTCCTCAAAAGTCAACAAAGAACCCACACACTGGATTCAGTACAGTGACTCAGGGTTTTTTTTAAAGATGTATTTATTTGTTTTGAGAGAGAAAGAGAGAGACAGTTGGGGATGGGGGGCAGAGGGAGAAAGAGAGAAAAACTTTAGCAGACCCCTCACTGAGTGCAGAGCCCGAGTTGGGCCTCAATCCCACAACCCTGAGATCAGGACCTGAGCAGAAACCAAGACACAGACACTTAACCAACTGTGCCACCCACGTGCCCCAGTGACTCCAAGTTCTATGCAGAGGTACGCACGTTTATCCATGGATAGCTGCAATCAATTCCCTTCCTATAATCCTCAGGACATTTAGATAAATGCCTGCCTATTTTCAAACAAATCTCTTCATTTAGCCACCAAACATACAGATATTTGACCTCTACAGAATACTTTCCCTCTTCATATTCACATGCCTTAGAAACCACAAACACAGGCCTTTATGTAAATGTTCAGCTGCATCGTGGATCTGCTTTGCATCAAATGGTTGTTAACACACATGCACACACACACAGTATGCATTTGTCTCCAAAGAACTGCTTTTAACGTCCTGCTGAAGCCAAAGAATCAAAATTTCAAGATAGTGAATTAAATTTGCAGAATCACTGTTCATTAGCAGTAACGTTTCAAACAGGAAATTAGTCCAATTACAATATCCTCTGAGTTATGATCTCTGCTTCCTCATTGCTTTACCTAGTACCAAATCACACAAATAGCCTGCTTAGTGTTGATAGCAGCAGTTCAAAAACAACAGTACTCAAGGTTTTTCTTCCCCATGGAATAGAGTAGAATGGGATAGATAAATTAATCCATCATGTGCAGCCCCTTACAATCAGCTAGAGGAAATTAATCTTAAACCAGGACCCTAAAAAGGGAGCATTTACCACCCATTGTCTAATGGCTCCCCATTTTTCCTTCATAGACCTCCAGAGATGGCAATCACGAGAATGAAGCAAACCCATTGCCAGCTGCTGCTTCCCAGCTGTCCTGGAGCCTGGTGTGGGCAGATCCTGTGCTGGGTGTCTGGTGCTTAGCATGGCTGATTTTATTACCAAAGATGAGTTACAAACATAAGACAATAAATACAGGAAGAGGACTGAGTAGCAGGAAAATGATCTTGAGGTCTCTCCACCAGCACTGTGCCCTGCCCTTTGAAGTAAATGATGCCTTGTGATAAATGTGATGAACTAAATATCCCCTCGAGAATTTCCCATGAAGTTCTGTTCTTTAGGGTTGAAAGTCAAGCCCTGTCCCACCAGCTCCACTTATTGGGTTCATCCTGAAATGTTGTTTATCTTTCCTTCGGTATCTGACCTAGAAGCAAAGAAGGGAGGCCTCTTTAGGGGCAGAAGGAATGTTTTTCCTTCTTTGCATGATGTCCACATCATACTTACTCAAAGGAGGGAAAACAGGCTTAAGGCTTCAATGACCTGACTTATTTTGTGTGAGTGTATATGTGTGCGCGCCCTGAATTAGATCAAACGAGTGTTTTTGTTTTCTTTAGCTTTGTTTTAAAAACTAGGATAGAAACTCTTTTTAGAAGAGAACAAATGGGGATGCCTGGGTGGCTCAGTGGTTGAGCATCTGCCTTCGGCTCAGGCTGTGATCCGGGGATCCAGTCCTGTATCAGGTTCCCCTATGGCCTCCCCATAGGGAGCCTGCTTCTCCCTCTGCCTATGTCTCTGCCTCTCCTTCTGTGTCTTTCATGAATAAATAAAGAAAATCTTTAAAAAAGGGAGAAAGCACAAATGACTATATCATTCTTAACATGATTTTCGCTTTCCCTTTCTCTTATTTCCTCTTGGTACTGTTTTCTAGACATTTTGATGTCTGCTATAGCTGTGAGCCTTTGTTGTCGTAATGATCCTGTTTCTCTTTTCTATCAGGAAAACTTCCTCCTTCGCCCTTTTGCATGAATACCTGGTTACTCAAAACTGAGATCTGGTCCTAAATCAGTCAAGAGGATAAATGTCTGGGTGAGAATTATTGAGGAACAACAGTAGAAGCCACCCACAGGGCTCCTTTGGGGACTAAATCTGGAGTCAAGGTGAAGGGATGTGATTGAAGCTTTGAAAGGGGTATGATCCAGGGAACTGCTGAGAAAGTGAATGGCCTCTTGTCCTTTTCTTTTTTTCCTCTGCTCTATTTGAGTACTCTCTGTGTTCTAGAAGTCCTGTGGATTCAGTCCTCAAACAATTGGCAGAAAAGTCTGTCATGAAGACAAGAATTCTACTCTACCTTTCTTCTCTGTTTCAAATGCTGACCCACCTGCTATATCTTAATCATGGCTCCTCCTCGAACATCAGGAATTTCCATTTGCTGTCTCCTGGTTGTCTAAAATAATGTATTAACTAATTTAGAGATGGTAAGGCCACTTATCATGGGTGGGATATCAGCCTGAAATATCATCGTTTGTATCTATAGTGGCAATTAGATACACTAGCTTATCAACATTCACACCTGATGATTGTAAATCAACATTTACATTTGACGATAAACGTGGGGAGATAGTTGAGGTTGCACAAAATAAAGTTCTTTCGTTTGGAATTCTAACTGGTCCAATGAAATCTTTCTTCTTGGATTAAGTAGGATTATGAGTTAAATGAAACTTTGTGAATATGTGGACTTTAAATTTAAAATAACTTGAAAACTGATTAAACCTAGTTTTTTAAAAAGATTTTTATTTATTTTTTTGAGAAAGAGAGCATGAGCTGAGGGAGAGGCAGAGAGAGAAGGAGAAGCAGGCTCTCTGTGGGGTGCCCGATGCAGGACTCAATCCCAGGACTCAGGGATCATGGCCCAAGCCAAAAGCCGACGCTCAATCATCTGAGCCACCCAGGCGCCCCTAACGTTTTTTTTATTTTTATTTTATTTTTATTTTTTATTTATGATAGTCACAGAGAGAGAGAGAGAGAGAGAGGCAGAGACACAGGCAGAGGGAGAAGCAGGCTCCATGCACCGGGAGCCCGATGTGGGATTCAATCCCAGGTCTCCAGGATTGTGCCCTGGGCCAAAGGCAGGCGCTAAACTGCTGCGCCACCCAGGGATCCTGCCCCTAACGTTTTAATGATAACATCCATCCAAGACTATTGGTAACAAAGCAACTTGAAAAGTGGCCAAATGTCGAAATACATATAAGCGGAGAGAAGAGGGGTGGGTGGCTCAGTTAGTTAAGTATCTGCCTTTGACTTGGGTCATGATCCCAGGGTGCTGGGATTAAGCCCCATGTCAAGCTCTCTGCTCAGTGGGGAGCCTGCTTCTCCTTCCCCTTCTCCATCTCCTTCTACCTGATGCTCTCCTTGCTTGTGCTTTCTCTCTGTCAAATGAATAAATAAAATCTTTTTTTTTTTAAGTTGAGAGAAGAAAGGAAAATGAAAGTAAAGAGGACAAAGAAAAGTATTTGGGAAGTAGGGTAGGAATTAAAGGTTTTAGAGAAAGTGAACCACTCTTGAGCTTCACAAATCTGCCCAGAACACAATGTGCCATGCCTGAATCACACATGCACACGTCTATGAGGAATAACATCTAGATACTATGCCAGGCACCTTCCCTTGGGTGTGTACATTAGTTACAGACTGAATCTTCATGGCATAAAAAAAAATAATCTTTTACCATTTACTAAACAATACGAAAATATAGCCTTACAAGTTCACAAAGATTTTAATAATCGATACTAAAAATAGATACTACATGGTTGAGAGGCAAGAATATCAAATAGTCAGTTCTGCGGAACAATTTAGCAATACACACCAAAGGCTTTCAAAAGTTATATTGTGTGCCTTGAAGACATTGCGTGAAATGAAATAAATCAGTCACAAAGGGACAAATACTGTATAATTCTACTTACATAAGGCACTCAGGCTAGTCAAATTTATAGACACAGAAAATAGAATGGTGGTTGCCATGGGCTAGGGGAGGAGGGAATGAGGAGTTATGATTTGATGAGTACAGAGTTTCAATCTGGAAAGGTGAAAAAGTTCAGAGATGGATGGTAGTAATAGTTGCACAATAACACGAATGTACTTAATGCTACTGAACAGTACACTTAAAAATGGTTAAGATGGGGTGCTCAGTCGATGGCTCAGTCGATTAAGCATCTGCCTTTGCAAAGCTCAGGCTGTGATCCCAGGACCTTGGGATCCCACATGGGGGTCCCTGCTTTGCGGGGAGCCTGCTTTTCCCTCTGTCTCTTGTAAATAAATTAAAGATTTTTAAAAATGGTTAAGATGGTAAGTTTTATGTTATGCATACTTTATTATAATAAATAATAGTTGTGAATATTTAGCAACAGGGAAATGCTCAGGATGGTAGAAATAATATCAACTATTTCCCAGATTTTTTATAAAAATATTTAAAGTTCATATATGGAAAAAGGACTGGAAAGGTATTCCAAAATACAAAATGTTAGTAGACATAACCTTAAGTGAGATTATGAATGATTTTCTTTTTTCATACTTTTCTGTATTTTCCAAATGTTCTAAGTAACCACACAGTATTTTTATAGCTAGAAAATAAAATTTAAAAGCCCAGCCCCTAGACAGATGGTAGCTACACTTGTGGTGAGTACAGCACGTTGAATCACTATGAAACTAACGTTTAACACTGTGTGTCAACTATACAAAAATATATTAAAAATTAAAAAATAAAAGCCCCCCATCTCTACTCTCTTACCCTGCTTTATTGTTACAGTAATGGCACTTATTACTACATGAACCTATATTGTATATTTATTTGTTTCTTTGCTATATAGTCTTGTTTCTCCAGCTAGAACATAAACTCCATGAGGTCACAGAAACTTCTGCATCCTTAATTCTAGTACAGTTTCAGACACTTAATCGGCACTCCATAAATATTTGAATGAAAGAAAATGAATAGATGAATGAAAAAAAAATCAGTCATTCTCTGGTAAGGAAAATGGGCATTTCTTTGCCCTGTGCCTCCATTCCAGGTACCCGGGGTAGCTACTTTCTTTTTTTCATCTGTAATCTGTTCAGGATTGGGAGAAAGGTTTTTCTCCAGGTTAAGGATCATTAGGATGAAAATAAAGCCTGGACATATCCAAAGTAGGACTACTAGCAGAGGAAGTCATCTAAACACCAGGTCACTTGCAGAATAGTTGAAGGATCTGAGAATGAGAAAGAGAAAACTCAGAGGAGAAGAAATGCAGCTATCTCCAAATCCTGGGAGCCAGATGGAACCATATTTTTATTCCATAAATCTCCATTGAGCCTCTCCATGTGCCAAGAACTGAGGTGGCCACCAAAAGTACAAAAGTAGAATTAAATTTCATCTATGTGGCACCATAGGGAATACTGAGGGTCAGTGAGAAATTTGGGAAGACAGATTAAAATGCATCATAGTGAGTCCAAAATAGCACTTCCTAAAGTGCATTTCATGGAGCCCTAGGGATATGTGAGATGTTCATTTACGTTACATGAAAAAAGGACTCTGGAGCCGAATAAGTTAGACAATCTTGAGATAGAATTCTTTAAACTCCTGCACAGCACTTCTCAGGGTTTTTAACATTATCTTGTATACTACACTCTCTTAAAGAGCAATATTACTCCTTTTCCCAAAACTTTGAACCACATGACACTTTTCCTACACCTATAATTTCATGGCATGAGCATTAAGAAGTGTTTTCCTGTCTTCATAATGAGAACATTCACCTTTAGAAAGGGTAGCGTGCAACCACAGATGCAGATGGGCACGGTGGCTTGTCCCTGAGACACACAGCAGCACCATGTAGAACAGATGCCTGAGGCTTCATCCTGAATCACTCACATCAACCCAGTCCTCTCACCTTATCCCCTTCACCTCACAATTCTCCCAGGTACCAGTCTTGGCACTTCTTTGTTCCTCTTTCCATTCTTGCCTTGAACTTGACCTTCAGACCCCATGCCTTATACGTCTGCTTCTGACTTATGCTCTGTGTACAGTAGTACATGGTTCTTCCCCTATGCAGGGTAAGGCTCCCCTGGTTCAACTCTTCCATATTGCTCTCTGTATATAAAGGAGGAAGACTCAGGTTCTCATGTCTTGTAAATGGGGAGAACGTGATACAGAAAGCTCTTCCCTGGTCTTCTTTTCAGCTACTTAGTTCAAAAGGTCTGAGATTCTCTAATGTTTAATGGCCAGGAATACACTTAAATACTTTTGGTACCCAGAAAATCAGCTATTTCTATGACTACATCATCTTATCAGTTTTTATATGGAATACAGATGCTCCACCACCCATTGGGGAATCTTTCACATGATGAGCCACTCATCCTAGGTCATTGAGCTATGTCCTACCTTCCAGCCATAAATAAAAGCCCATGGTGACTTTGAAGGCTTGCAAGAAATTCCCACAGGGAGAAACTATTCTGACTGTAAACTGTGGTCCTCAAAGCCACTCACATTTTTGTTCTCTTACCTTGTAACTTGGGTTCTCATTCCAAAATCCAGTGACCTCATTGATTGCAGTACTTCAATACAGCCCATGTACTGGAATAAGGAAAAAAAAAAAAGAATAATTAGGAAGAAAATAGCACAATGATGTTTCTCATCTTTAGAGTGATTTCCTGAGAAACACCTTAAGCCAGCTTCTGATATCAATTTACACTGACATGCTCAGCCTACCATTGATATTTCTAACCATTAATGGACATGTGCCTTCAGCCTCAGCTCTTTATAAAACACCAACTAAATCCAAACTATGATACAGGAATGCAGGTAACAAAGATGATGTAAGTTCATTGGTTAAGCGCCTGGGCTCTGGTGTTGGACCGTGTGAATGTGAATCCTGGCTCTGCCACTTATTTGTTATGGAACTTCAGCAAATTCCTCAACTTCTCTGCACTTCAGTTTTGGCCCTGGTAACTTGGGGGATACAATTAGAATTGTTTTGAGAGTTAAATATTTTCACATGGGTGAAGCTCTTAGCGCCAGGTACATGCATGTGCTCAATTGTTATGTGAGGCAAATAATACAGGAACCGTGAAGCCTCTAAAGAGGTAAAACAAGCATACAACTGCATAAATACAGAATTCAGCAATATGACATTACTTTTTCACAAGATCATTTACTAAGAGAGTTCAAAATAAAGGAGAAAAGAGTCATGTCTTACAGCAGGAATTAGTAAATTTACCTTAAACACAGAGTATTTGAATAGGAATTGTGCCTTATAAGCTAAAAGACAGTTTATATTTAAGGCGACAGCAGTGAGAACCACGGGGACAAGAGCGATGTGGTCAGTCTATGCGTGAGAAGCTATATGTTGGCAGCAGTATGGAAGTAGGTTGTCAGGGGGAAGGTGAGGAGTCCCTGTGGAGGGGGAAGTAACGAGAGCCACCAAGGAGAGATGGTGGCAATAGGAAGGAGGGGACAAATTCAAGTGACATCACGGAAACAGATACTACATGATTCGGCAGTTGATTTGATCTAGAGAATCGGAGACAAGGATGAGTCAAGGATGACTCAGATGTTTCCAGCCAGGGTAGCAGAGGGAACAGTGATTCCATTAACAGAAACAGGAAAACCAGGAGAGGGAAAGATGATGGGTTGGTTTGGGACCCATTGACTGAAAGACATTGGTGGGGTATCCAGGAAATGATAAGCCTGCAGTTGAAAATTGGATTCTGGAATGGTGGAGAAGAATTAAGCCTAGGGATGCAGACTTAGTAGTCTTCTGTGTAGCTTTGCCAAGTGAGGCCGTGGGAGTAAATCCTCTTAGCAGAGCCTTAGCTGACAAGGGAGAGTGTTTCTCGGAGAATGAGCTCGGAAATGTTATGAGAGCCAAGCAGACTGATTGAAAGTGATCTGTCAGTTCCTTGGAAATTATATGCCTTCCTGTGTAGCCTTCCTTGGAAGTCTTCCAGCCTCCCTCTGCTTGGAAATGGCAAAAGCGCCGTGGAAAGATGGTAGGATCCAGGGGATGCCTCCTCAGATATTTCTTATAGTATTTCTGAGCAAATTCTGTAGATTTAGCATCCTATCAGCAAGTCAGCCTACCAAATGCTGCCTAGAGCCTAGTGGGAGGGCACACTGGCCAGGACACTCACCTGGCGATTCTCAGCCAGATGCCTATGTCAACTCCTCTTGGGTCTCTAGTATTGACACACAAAAAACTTTTTGAACATTTTATACCATCCCAATCACAACTTAACTCCCCAAAGCTTGAACACTGGGAAAGTGGGTGATGTCTAGAGAGTTCTAGACTTACTAGGAATGGAAGTCTGGATTTGGGGGATATGGTGGAAACTATCAGAACTCTCAGAAACTATCAGAACTATCAGGACAGGAGGTCCCTAGGGTCCAAGCTCCATAGTGAGGTACATTAAAAAGATTATTTTCAATGGGGAAAATTAACAAGGCAGGAAACAACAAATGTTGGAGAGGATGCGGAGAAAAGGGAACCCTCTCACACTGTTGGTGGGAATGTGAACTGGTGCAGCCACTCTGGAAAACTGTGTGGAGGTTCCTTAAAGAGTTAAAAATAGACCTGCCCTACGACCCAGCAATTGCACTGCTAGGGATTTACCCCAAAGATACAGATGCAATGAAACGCCGGGACACCTGCGCCCTGATGTTTCTAGCAGCAATGTCCACAATAGCCAAACTGTGGAAGGAGCCTCGGTGTCCATCGAAAGATGAGTGGATAAAAAAGATGTGGTCTATGTATACAATGGAATATTCCTCAGCCATTAGAAACGACAAATACCCACCATTTGCTTCAACGTGGATGGAACTGGAGGGTATTATGCTGAGTGAAGTAAGTTAATCGGAGAAGGACAAACATTGTATGTTCTCATTCATTTGGGGAATATAAATAATAGTGAAAGGGAATATAAGGGAAGGGAGAAGAAATGTGTGGGAAATATCAGAAAGGGAGACAGAACATAAAGACTCCTAACTCTGGGAAACGAACTAGGGGTGGTGGAAAGGGAGGAGGGAGGGGGGTGGGTGTGAGTGGGTGACGGGCACTGAGGGGGACACTTGACGGGATGAGCACTGGGTGTTATTCTGTATGTTGGTAAATTGAACACCAATAAAAAATTAATTTATTAAAAAAAAAGATTATTTTCATACCCTCACTGGCTGCTCCAGCTCCTCCTGCCTTTCAGTATCTTCTCCCGTTTCAGAATGTGGCTCCTGCTCCCCTGTTTCCTGCACCCCTCACCCTGGAAAGAATGAACTCCCCACACAGTGGGATACAGGTCGTGGCTACATGTTCAATTCCCACAGGAGGTTTGGTCAGTACAGAGGTGAGTGTCATCTTTCCCTTCAGCTATAAATCATCAAGTTAAGATGAGGTTTTAGTAACCAGCCCATCAAGACATATTTTTTGAAAATATAAACAAACACCTATGTTTTTCCACCTACACTTTCCACCAGAGTGATTTTTCAAAAATACACATCAGATCATGTCCCCCCATTGCTTAAAAACCCCGGCATTTATTATCAAGACAGATGTGTTACTATAAGCCCCCAGACCCTATGTTTCCTGGCCTCTACTTCCCCCCACAACTTCATCTGTGTCATTCTCCCCCATACATGTCACTGCCGCATTGGCCTTCTTTCTGTTCCTCAAGTATATTCAACTCTTTCCAAACACAGGGCCTTTGCACTTGCTGTTTTCCCTTTCCTCCTCTCCCCTGCTCTTCCCTCATCTCTTTCCAGGACTGACTCCTTCTCATCCTTTAGGTTTTAATTTAAATATCACTGCTCCAGAAGCCCTTTTCTGTCACCCTTCATTACAGGCCTCACCTGTCACCTTCATGCCACTGATTATCGGGTTTGCTTGTTAGCTTGCTTGTTTACTCTTGTCTTTATTCCCTTGACTATAAACACTTATCAGCACTGTATTCCCAGCACCTGGGACAGTGCCTAGGACATATTGATACTCAATAAATACTAGTTGGAAGAATGAAAAAAGCTTCTATTGTTCAACTCCAGCGGTGTCTTTATTTTTTTTTAATTTTTTTTACGTTTTTATTTATTTATGATAGTCACAGAGAGAGAGAGAGAGAGAGGCAGAGACACAGGCAGAGGGAGAAGCAGGCTCCATGCACCGGGAGCCCGACATGGGATTCGATCCAGGGTCTCCAGGATCGCGCCCCGGGCCAAAGGCAGGCGCCAAACCGCTGCGCCACCCAGGGATCCCCAGCGGTGTCTTTAAAATGAGCAGAGGGAGAGAAGAGATGGAGGGAAGTGAAGGTTTGACTGGTCTCTCATCCTGGGGGATAAATGAGGCATACAGGAGAAAAGAGGACTCAGAAGGAGACTCAGGAACTATAAACTAGGCTGATACCTTTGGGAGACTTCTGGATTTCTCTGCCATTTCCTCTGATTTTCGTTTGTCCCCATCTTAGAGATTGGCAACAAATGACCTACATGGAAGAGGTTTTGTAGTTAAGTGGGAGGCGGGGGAGAGTGTGCCCTCCTCCTCGGGTGGTCCAGCGGCAGTGGGTGGAGGAGAGCCCAGGATGATAAAGGAGAGCCCAGGATGATAAAGTTGATGGTGGGGAATTTAACAGGAAGGGAGAGCAGGCTGTGTATCTGATAGGAATGGGAAAGAAGGCAAACAGAGTCAGTTGGATACAGTTGGATAGAGACGCTCCAAGGCCAATGAGGCTCAACATCCATGTGAGGGAGAGTGTCACAGTGAGGGTGATTCTCAGTCCAGTGACATGAATCACCAATGGTGGGATGTGGCTTATTAGTGAGGAAAGGGGTTTTTAGTGGGGAGACAGAGAGAGAGACTCTCCCAAGGCTTTGTTCTTAATCACACTTCATGGCAAAAACCACCTCCTCTGTTTCCTTCTAAGACAGATCCAGGCATTGTTTCCAATCCCCTTTCCTTCACTGAAACCTCCACTTTGCTCCATATACTTGACTGTCGGCAATGACACAGGTGACACCTTCTGTCAGCCTCACTGTGATAAACTGAAGTTTCTGAAGAAATGTGAGTCATGCCTGAGGTGATATGACAATGAGTACATTTCCCCTTCCACAGCGGGCCTGTGTTGAGAAAGCCACTCTGAGCAAAATGATAGGAGGGAATCAGTGCCTGATATTTCACAAGTATCCTAAAGCCCAGAATGGACTTGGTCTTCCCATTAACTCACATAGTCCATTTCACTCAGAAACCATTGCTATGAGGAAGCAGGAAGAGGGCAGTGCATAAAAACAATCTGTCCACTTGTTTGTTTAGGTACCTGATGACAACATAAGCAGATAGTGGTTGAATGTCAGGTCCTGAGAAAGGAGACATTTGGTTTATTGATTTAGGTACAAACTGGGAATGATAATACCTCCCACTCATTTATTAAATGCGAATCTGAATAAAATATGGTCTCTGTTCTTAAGAAACCCAGCCTCAGGGACACCTGGGTGGCTTAGTCATTAAGCATCCAACCCTTGATCTCAGCTCAGGTCTCTATCTCCTGGTCATGAGTTCAAGCCCCATGTTGGGATCCACGCTGGGCATGGGGCCTACATTTTAAAAAAAGAAGAAGAAAAAAGAAAAAGGAAAGGAAAGGAAAGAAACCCAGCCTCATAAGGATAAGAGAATCATGAAAGAGGGATCCCTGGGTGGCGCAGCGGTTTGGCGCCTGCCTTTGGCCCAGGGCGCGATCCTGGAGACCCGGGATCGATTCCCACGTCGGGCTCCTGGTGCATGGAGCCTGCTTCTCTCTGCCTGTGTCTCTGCCTCTCTTTCTCTCTCTGTGACTATCATAAATAAATAAAAATTAAAAAAATATTAAAAAAAAAAAGAGAGAATCATGAAAGAGATTATTTATCTTTTCTTTCTATGAGTTTAGTCATTATTGTTAATTCCATTTAGTAGGTGGAAGCATGTGGAAGCATTAAGGTCTATTAAAGGGAAACGCCTGGCTCAGTGAGACTGAATCAGGGTTTATCCCAGAGCCTGTAGCCCATTTCTGGGACTCTCTATGGAAGCCTTGTATAACAGGAAAAGAAGAAACAGAAAGGGTCACTGAACTGGATCCCACTGACCCTTCCTTTGGTCTACTGAAGTGGGTAGCAGCGAGATGAGCCCAGGGGCCACAGTTGTGAGAGCAGAATGAATCAAGCTTCTTCTGAGAACTACAGGGGGTGGCACATGAAACAGAAGACACTCCCTAATTCCTGACCCTGAGAGGACACGGAAGACCTTTATTAGAGGCATACAAGGGTGGTGAGAAAGTAGTGGAGCTTAGCAGTGCTCAGACAAACTTCCTATTCAGCACCTGACAGACAGCTTACCTAACTCCTAGCTCAAGCTCTCTCTTCACGCCCCAAGGCAGCAATAATATTTTTGTACTGTCTGAGCTTCAACCACTTGCTCCCAGGGAGAGGTGAACAGCCTATTCATAGCTGTGTGTGTCTTGGGCTTTGAAGAAATTACTAGGGTTTTCAGAGAGGAGGAATGATAGCTAGTTTATCAGAATTGTTCATATCGACTCTTTTATAGAATGATGACTTTGACCATATTACCTAAGGAAAAGGATATATATTCTTATATCCTCAGAAAGAATGTCTGAAGGACACATAAGAAACTGGTAAAAGGGACACTTGGGTGTCTCAGTGGTTGAGCGTCTGCCTTTGGCTCAGGTCGTGATCCCAGGGTCCTGGGATCGAGTCCCATATCAGGCTTCCCTTAGGGAGCTGGATTCTCCCTCTGCCTCTCCCTGTGTGTCTCTCATGAATAAATAAATAAAATATTTTTAAAAATAAAGAAATTGATACCAAAGGTAACACTGGTTACTACTGGGAATGGGAGAGAGGCAGGCTTTACTTTTTACTTTATACTTTTATACTGTTTATTTTTTCTTAATAAATAGGTAGTATTGTTATAGAGTTTAAAAATTAAATAAAGCCTACCTTAACCTCTAGGAAGCACAGTTCATTCATTATTAAGCAGGATTAAATCTCTTTTTTTTCTGTGGCATACAGTATTTCTTTCTTAGACTGTCCCTGCCCCTGTGCTAGGAGTATAGGAGACCATCATTCATAAGAAGGCTTCAGGCATAGGCCCTGCATGTGATAAGACAGGGAAGAATGACACTTTGAAACTATCAGAACACTGAAGAACAGTGTATGATTAAGTGTGATATGACAAGGGTCTGACCCTCATGCAATAAATGTTTGACAATAGTAGAGGCCATCAATTGTGGCCCAAAGACACTGCAGGATTTTTCTGCTCCCTTTAGATAACTTCTAGTCTTTCTCACTAAGAAAGGGGAGTTGGAGGGAGGACATTCTCTTCATAATCTTGAGGCATTGTCTCCACTTCCTTTCTTTCTATTCATGCCTCAGCTCACTGTAGTAGTTCTAGCCTCAGAACTCTCCTGAAACTGCCTGAGCAAACCAGTTACCTTGTCGTCTCTAGTGAACTGTTTCTGTTTTCCAGTTCACCTGCCTAGAACATTGCCCTTGCTAACCTCTACTCACCTCATTCTCTTTCCTCTGACCCTTTCTCCCTGCTTGGCTCTCATGAGAGCATTTTCTCTGATTCCTCATCGTCATCCTCTGACTGTTCCTTCTTAGTCTACCTTGCTAGTTCCTTGTTTTTACCTGTCTTTTCTTTAAACAATGGTCCCTTCTCTCACACTATACCAGTGGTTCTCAACTCCAACTGCATCTTAGAATCACCAGGGAAGCTTAGAAAATTCTGATGTCCAAGTTCTACCTCAGTCCCATAATCAATCTCTACCACGTATGCCTTCAGTTATTACCTGGGTTCTGGTGGCACAGAGATTTTCAACCCAAGTTCTTTCACATGATACAGACCAGTATAATCACATGAATATTCATTCCAATTGCATCTCAAATTCAGTAAACCCAAACTATTCCTCTACTTGCATTTCTGATCTCAAGCTACATGATCACCATCCACCTAGTTACATGAGCCAGAAAACTCAATTCTTTCCCTTCTTTCAAATCCCTCATCCAACCAGGGGCCAAGCCCTGCCAATTCAAGCTCCATCTCAACTCTTGGACCTGCTCTGTCTTCTTTCCTCAACTCCACACCCTGCCCCGATTTTTACCATCCTCATTTGGGCACTCTGCCTCTCAACTGCATTGTGTGCATGTTCAATGTACCTAAAATGAACCATATTAATTTGGCTGGTATTAAGCAAGAAATCAATCTTTTTGTTCAGCCCTGTAGCCCCAAACCCTACTCCCCAAACTAGATCTTGATCTCAACAGCCCCAGGGAAAGGGGACCTTCGTATAAATACAGACAAAAACGTAAGACAGGGATTTTGACCTTTGACAGTCCAGGTACACAGATGTAGGAGATTTTAGGGATCACCCAGTATATTCTTTTCTCTACCTGAATTTCACCTTAGTGCTGACTTTTGAATATAACCCCCACTACCACAGAATCTCTGGTGTCCCACCCTCTGAATCTGCCTTTCCCAATGCAGCTAACGATTAGTGAAACTCAGGTGTGGCATGATATCACTCCATCCTATCCCACTCCATTCACACTTAATCTTTACAGGGCCCCCATCCTCAGATTAGCTTCTCAAATGTATAGAACTTCAAAGTCACCCGAGGAACTTAAAGAGCAGATTTTAAAAAGCAAATTCCTGGGCTTTGAGAGATTCTGCTTCAGTAGGTCTGAGTAACTGCATTTTAATAAGCATTCAGGTGATTTTGCTACAGGTGGTCCGAGAACCACACATTAGAGAAAACACCAGACCCTAGGAAAAGCTCCAAATTTCTTAGCTAGATGGACAAATTCCCAACTATCTCCTGCAAAGGTCACTTCTTTCATGAATCCTCTCCTCTTCTCCCCCTTCCTTACCCACAGTCTTGACCACACCCCCTTTCCTAAGCCTTCCTCTGCACACTCTGTGGACTACTAGCAGACCTTTTATAAAACTCTAGTTTCCTATATAGCACTTTTTATCAATGTGTATATCTCTCTTTTAAGCAAAAATTGTGTCTATTTCTTCTTTGTATCCTCAGTGTAGAGTGTAGCTCACCAATGTTCCTGAGATGAATAAGATGTGACTTGAATATCTTTTGAGAAAGGATAAGATGTGTATACAAAAATAATCACATTAAATATTTAGATAACATTAATCCCTTATCCAAACTAAATCTCATCTAACTTAGATCTCCCAAAAGCACAATCATAAAGGTCAAAAATTCAGTGCTTAATAATTATGATATTAATGACTGAATTAATTCAGATATAAGAAAGTAGCCAGATGATGAAGACAAACTCAGAAAAAGGGGCCTAAAAGAAGAGAACCGAAACTACTCACTCAACTACTTTGTTGCTATTTGGGAAAGCAGATCTGATTTTTCAAGAGAAGCCAGAAATCAGACTTTATCTGTAAGTTTTCCTAATTTCAAAAGCCTATAGGTCACAATGAACAATCAAAAAGTGAAATTAAGAAAACAATTCCATTGTAACAAAATCAAAAAGAAGAAGATATTTATTAAAAAAATTAAATAAATGCAAAGTTTATACCTTTAAAAGTATAAAATATTGTTGAAAGAAATTCAAGAAGATCATAATAAATGGAAAGACATCGACCTTCATACATCAAATGATTTTATGTTGTCAAAATTAATCTACAGAATCAACTAAATTCCTGTCAAAATCCCAGATGGCTTCTTTTGCAGAAATTGATAAACTGATCCTACAACTCATACGGAAATTCAAGAAGCCCAGAGTTGCCAACACAATCTTGAAAAAGAACAAATTTAGAAGACTCACATGTCCCAATTGCAAAACGTACTACCCTGAAACACAATCAAAACAGGTGTGGTTTGCATAAAGATAGACACATATATCAAAGGAATGGAATTAGAATCCAGAAATAAGCTCTCATGTTTACTGTCAACTGATTTTCGACAAGGATGCCAAAATAATTCAAAAGGGGAAAGGATAGTCTTTTAACAAATGGTGCTAGAGCAACTGAATATCTACATTAAAAAAGAATCAAACTGGACCCCATATCTTACACTATAATGCAGAAATAAACTGGATGGATCCAAAATGATCCAAGACCTATGTATGAGAGTTAAAATGATAAAAGAAAATATGCAAAAATCAGGACCTTGGATATAACAGCAAAATCACAAGCAAATAAAAAATAGATAAATTGGATTTCGGGGATCCCTGGGTGGCGCAGCGGTTTGGCGCCTGCCATTGGCCCAGGGCGCGATCCTGGAGACCCAGGATCGAATCCCACATCGGGCTCCCAGTGCATGGAGCCTGCTTCTCCCTCTGCCTGTGTCTCTGCCTCTCTCTCTCTCTCTCTGTGACTATCATAAAAAAAAAAAAAAAAATTTTTTTAAAAAGATAAATTGGATTTCATAAAAATTAAATATTTTTGTGCTTCAAGGGACAGTACCAAGAAAATGAAAAGACCACCCACAAAATGGGAGAAAATATTTGCAAAGAATATATCTAATAATGGACTTGGATCCAGAATACATTAAAAAAAAAAACCTCTTATAACTCCATAATAAAAAGACAAATAACCTACTTTTAAAAAAAGATTTTACTTATTTATTCATGAGAGACACAGAGAGAGAGAGAGAGAGAGAGAGACAGAGACACAGAGGGAGAAGTAGGCTCCATGCAAGGAGCCCGATGTGGTACTTGATCCCGGGTCTCCAGGATCACGCCTGGGCTGAAGGCAGCGCTAAACCGCTGAGCAACCTGGGCTGTCCACATAACCTACTTTTAAAGTGGGCAAATGATCTAAATAAATATTTATCCAAAGAAAATATTTAAATGGCCACTAAGCACACAAAAGGATGCTCAATACCATTACTCATCAGGGAAATGCAGAACAAAATGACAATGAGAAACCACTTCATGCCTTCTGAGATGGCCTTCATTTAACAGACAAATGGACCAAAAATAACAAGTGTTGGCAGAGATGTGGAGAAACTGGAACTCTCATACAGTGTGGGGATATAAAATGGGGCAGTCACTAGGAAAAACAGCTTGGCAATTCCCCTAAAAAGTTAAACTTAGAATTACCATATGACCTAGCAAGTCCACCCCTAGATAAATACCCATGAAAATGGAAAACATGTGTCCACACCAAATCTTGCACCCAAATGTACATAGCAGTTTTATTCATAACAGCAAAAAAAGTAGAAACCACCAAGCACAAGCATCCATCAGCTGATAAATAGATCAATAAAAAGGACACGACGCATTGGAAAACCTTTCAGCAAGAAAAACGAATGAAGTACTGATACACACTACAACATAAAGGAATCTTGAAAACGTTACTCTAAGTGAAAGAAGGCAATCACAAAAGACCACATGTTGCAGGATTTCATGTATATGAAATGTCCAGAGTAGCCAAACTGATAGAGGTAGAAAGGAAGGCTGGAAAGTTTGGAAGAATGGGATGTGACTGCTAACAGGTCCAGGGTTTCCTTTGGGATTGATAAAGATGTTCTAAAATTGGAGGTATTTGCACAACCATGTGAATATACTAAAAACCCCTGAATTGCACACGTGAAACAGGTGAATTGTATGGTATGCAGATTACATCTCAATAAAGCTGTTACCAAGCAACAATAACAGGCCAAACAAACATTATCTGCAAGGCATCGTGTGACCCTGATCTAAACTATGCAGGAAATATGGTCGAATGGATGGATAATGAATATATAAATGAGGCATCAGAAATCATTAAAGTTGTTTGACATCCTCTTCAGCACTCTTGAGGCAGAGTTCATTGCTCTCCCCTCGGGCTCCCAAAGCATGTTGGTCATACTCCAAGGTTGCACTCACCCAGTGGTGCTGCAATTTATCTTCTTAAATGTCTATGCCTGCAGCTGGACCGTGGGCTTCTCAAGGGCAGGGAGTGAGTCTTAGTCATCATTATCGCCAGCACCTCTTACAGTGCAATAAATGATTTATTTGAATGAAGTAGCCAAGAAATGATATTCAGGAAGTCTCAAAATAACCTGCCTCCTAACTGGACCATCTGTAATGTGTTCTTTCTTAAAGGGATATGTTGCTGGTTAAAATAATCCTGAAGTGAAGCCGGTCAAAGCCCTCCTCGTACCAGAGTTGAGTCTGTATGTGTGTCATATGAGAAGGGAATGGAAGGTTCTTCCCTGTTTAGTACAGCAACGATCTAATGAAAACCGGAGCAGGTACATGATGGGACTGCAGGGCCCCTCCCCTGGAACAAGGAACAACATTGGGGAGCAGATTTTGGGGGAGTTCAGTGAGACAACAAGAAGACAGGCCTCAGTGGAAGAGGCACAAGTGGTCTTGGCAAAGACTGACTTTTCCTAGAGTGATCCTGCAGGACTTTTGAAACTTGCATCCAAGAACACAGAGCAGCTGACACCTTCCCTTTCTCTACCATTCTCTGTTCTCTTATATTTGTTTTTCTCCAGAGCACTTATTGCTGACAGTATTGTGTATTTGTTTGCTTGTTGCTTGTCTCCCCCTCCGACTAGAACGTAGCAGCAAAGAGTGGAGACCACTCCGTCTTCAACACCTAGAATACCACCTGACATGCAGTAGCCCTCAAAATAACACACTTTGATTGATTATACTTCAAATACACACACACATACACACACACACACACACACACACATTTTGGCTGACTGAATTGAATATATTTTGAAAAATCCAAATATCTACCCTACTGAAAGCTCCTTCTCCTGCTCCAGGTTCAAAAACCTGAATATCTGGAATCGTTCATTCATTCACACTCAGGGTCTTGGCCACCAAGATACTTCAACCCCGAGTCCTCAATGTTGACAAAGATGAAATCTTCTAAAAGTAAGTTGTGTGTTCTGCTACTTCTTCCAAAAGCACGAGCTGCCTCGGCAGGGTTCCTGCCCAAGCCAAGCAGGGCTGTGAAGGGGGCAAAGCTCAGCAACCCTTGGCCACCCTCATTTCCTATGCTCTTTCCCAACTAAGTACACTCCTTTGCCCACAGCAGATGGAGGAAGCATCTGTTGTTTTAAAGTCCCTCTAAGGCAAGCAGAGCTGATAACGTCTTAAATGTAATCTCCTGGGGAATTTTAGAATTAAATAAGGGGAGTTTTAAATTGATTCAGAAGAAAAGTTTCTTTTTGACAGCAGTGGGCAATCCAGTATCCTGCAAATAGAATGTCCTGAGTGCCAGAAACCCAGATAAACAATAAAGATCTTGATCTGGTTGGCACTCTGATGACACTCTAATAGACTTGGGTATGAGCTATCTACAATTGGCCAAAGAAATCTTCTAATTTGTCTAAAGAAAAAAAAGTACTGGCCATCTGTGGGCAAGGAAAGCATGACAACCATCTGTATCACATGAGGCAGCTATGCCGTGTCACATACCAACAATCCTACTCCCATTGAGAACCCCTTACACACGGGGATTTTTTTGAACTGAGAGAGGTTTCATCTCTGCCTACAGACCTGAGCACAGACACAGTCACTCAGTTGGAGGTCATCCCTGTGGCAAAAAGCACAGTGAGAACTTTTGCAGGGCTATGACCTCTCCCAGGAATAACCAGACACCCACGCGTGGGGAGACTCGCGCAGCTCTTTCTGCAGCTGGGCATGGCCAGAAGAGCCATCCTATGCGACCACGTGCTTGGACACAGAGATTTACACTGTCTATTTTCACAAGTGTTACCTCATTTGATCCTTGCGATACCCCTGGGTGGGAGTCTGACACTCCTTTTATAGGTAGGAAAACTGATTCTCAGAGGTTTGTTGTTCTGCTCAAGGGCCACAGAGCTGGTTAATGGAGAAGAACCCACGTCTCTTTATGCTTCAAGCTGTGATATTTCATGTTACCTCCCTGGCCTGGAGAAGTTTACCATCTAGGAAAGACTCCAAGCCCAGCATCTTTCAAAAGTACCAGATACTACATAGTGACATTGGACACTGACTTACCAGATCAGTACCTCCTATGGATGAGGCATCTGCTGACAGCAATTCCCCCATGGTACCTGGGTCAGGTAGGAGTTTTACCCATGATGTTTACCCTCCTGAAGTGCCCCATGCTCCATGATGGCTATAGTCTGGGGCAATATTTAAAATGAAAATGAACTCAGGGAACTGAAAACTTCTGGCCTGAAGATACTACACTGCATCTCTCCTCCACCCATCCACCCAAACCCATTATAAGTAGCAAAGAGCTGATACTGCTCTATCCTCAATACCTAGAATACTGCCTGGCAGACAGGAGCCCTCAAAATATACTTCGGTTGACTGAATTGAATATATATATTTTTTATTTTGTGATTCTATTTATATGAAGCATCTTTTTTAAATTTTTATTTTTATTTTTTAGATTTTATTTATTTACTCATGAGAGACACACACACAGAGAGAGAGAGAGAGAGGCAGAGACACAGGCAGGGGGAGAAGCAGGCTCCATGCAGGGAGCCTGACGTGGGACTCGATCCCAGGTCTCCAGGATCACTCCCTGGACCGAAGGCAGCGCTAAACCACTGAGCCACCCGGGCTGCCAAAATCTTTTTTTTTTTTTTTTTAATTCAATTTGCCATCATATAATATAACACCCAGTGATTGAATTGAATATATTTTAAAAATCCAAACATCTACCCTGCTGAAAGCTCCTTCTGCTCTAGGTTCAAAAGCCTGAAATTTAGATTTATTCATTCAATATTTGGGGGGGGGGGCATCAAGAGAAAGAAGAGTGGTAAGGCCAACCATCTCTGTAGGTGGCAGGTGTTTATATCATCTATAATCTCACAGTGGCTTGAAGCACGATTGCTGCATCTACCACCTCAGACACTATTGTGCTTCATTCGACACCATGTCAATCACCCTCTGTGTTCTTGAAAAACAGGAATTGCATTATACAACGGTGGATTTTCCTTGACCAAAATATTCTCCATGTGCTCTTTGCAGAAACTGCTTAACGGCCCTGTATCTAATATTCCATTTTAATGTTTATTGAGATTCAAAACCCGCACCCGATAGCTCCAAGCCAAGTCCCTTGTGGGGCAGAGAAAATGTTAGCACTGTGTCCCAGCCTCCTGAGAAACTTTTAAGAGATTTTTTTTTTATCACCATGTAGGCCTAATCCTAGGAGACTGGGAATCCTGTTTTCTATTGTTCTTGGAGAAAGTCTCTAAAGTGGCGGGACTAGTTCCTCATAATGAAAATGAGAACTGGAATACTGGCCCTACTCAGATTAGCTGCTTTTGTAATACTAATTGAGTATGCTCTCCTGATGGACTCAGCGAAATCCCAGGTTGTGTCAAAGCATTAATACATTCAGAAAAGAAGTCTTAACAGTACTGCTTACAGGAAGAACAATTGAATAATTGATCCCAACAGCCATTTAACTAGAGACCTATGGTTTAAAAAGCAAGCTTTCTCTTAATCCCTGGAAGACTTTCACTCCTCTGGACACTTTATCCTTCCCCTTTGTCTTCATTTATCTACTTCCCCCACTCCTTTCTTTGTATATGTGGGAGTTATTGGGGCTGTTCCATAATTATTTCCAATTTTTTGCCTTCCCAGCACATAGTAGGATTACACTTCTTCTGCCCCTTTGAAGCTGGGTACAGCTCCTGATTTGACCAATAATATTCAAGGGGACTATCACTGAGTGTTTTTTCACATATCCTTTCTCTTGCAATTGGAGACCTCAGGCCAGGTCCCTGAGGGAGAATAACAAAGAGTAGAGTTCCCCAGCCAATTTGCTGTGGACACACAGTATAAACAAGAAATAAACTTTTTTTTTTTGTCTAAGCTGCTGGAAAGCTGGGATTGCTTGTTAACAGAATGACCTAGTATATTGTGGCTGATACAGTAATCACTGTATAGGGAGAAGGAATATGCCAGAGTCTGGGAGCATAGGATTTGAGAGTCAGGCAGGTCTGCATTTGAATCTCGGCTTTGCATGTACTAGTTGTGAAACCTGAGGCTAATCACTTTACATATCATCTCATCTTTATCTATAAAATAGAGACAATAACTTATCTGTTTCATAGGGTTATTACCAGGTTCTAATATGGTAATGCATGTGTGGTGCTGAGCATGGTGACTGGCACATGGAAAGGGTTCAGCGAATGACAGTGATTGTCCTGGAATGACAGTGTTGTTCTTCTCCAACCTCTTCAGTTCCATCTGCCTCCTACTTTGGGGAGTGATGAATAAGTCTCAATTATCATGAAGGGACCTCAATCAAGACTACTGTTCATAGGATTGTGATAAACACTGGGGTGCAAGGTACTACGGGACTGTTTAAGAGGGGGCTCCCAACTCAGCCTCACGGAAGATTTTTCAGAAGGGATGCTGGTGTGAGTCATGAAGGGAAACTAAGGAGAGGTTGGAGGAGAGATATCCAGGCAATGAATATAGCATGCGCAACAGGGAAGGGCAAGAATAAGGGGTGGTGCCACTAGGTATTTATCCAAAGGACACAAACATAGTGATCTGAAGGGGCACCCGCACCCCAATGTTTATAGCAGCAATGTCCACAATAGTCGAGCCGTGGAAAGAGCCCAGATGTCCATTGATAAATGAATGGATAAAGAAGATATGTGTACACACACACACACACACACACACAATGGAATACTCAGCCATCAAAAAAATGAAATCTTATCATTTGCAATGACATGGATGGAACTAGAGGGTATTAAGCTAAGTGAAATAAGTTAATCTGAGAAAGACCATTATCACATGATTTCACTCATATGTGATATTTAAGAAACAAAACAAAGGATCATAGGGCAAAGGAGGGAAAAATAAAGTAAGACGAAATCAGAGAGATAGACAAACCATAAAAGACTCTTCTCTCTAGGAAACAAACTGAGGGTTGCTGGAGGGGAGGTGGTGGGGAAGTGAGGTAACTGGGTGATGGGCATTAAGGGGGGCACATGATGTAATGAGCACTGAGTGTTATAGGCAACTGATGAATCACTGAATTCTACCTCTGAAACTAATAATACACCATATGTTAATTAACTGACTTTAAATAAAAGGGGTACTGCAAAAACACCAAAGACTTTGATATGACTAAAATCTGGAGACACAGCTGGGAGTATAGGCAGGGGTTACAGTATATCTGTTGTCAAGCTAGTCGTCTGCCCTCACAATTCAGTAGGATCTCGGTGGGCAGAAGCTGGGTCTCCTTTACTTGCATTTTTAGAGCCTGGCACAGTCCATGGCACATAGTAGGATCTCAATAAAAGTTTACAGAATGTATGATGATCATCAACAAATTCCAGGCTACTCAAGCTTAAGTGTGATGCCAATTTCTCCTCATTCTTCCATAAGTTTCCAAACAACACTTCCACCCAGCCCACTTCTCAGACCCAAATAAATACAAGCTAAAAATATAGCCCAGGTCATGAATCATAAATGAGATGGAAAAGCAGTGACTCACAGAAGTTAATCTGCTTCCCAGGAGAGTGTTGCTGGATGTCCTTTGCTGTGAAAGGTGAGGCAAAATGCCAGCACCAACACTTCATAGATAAGGCTAATGTACTTCCCAGGCTTGCCACAGGGTACCCATCCAGTATTCTAAGTCTCCCATTCAGAGTTGCCAAGGGGCAGCGGCCCCGTGCATCCCATACAAGACAGCAGAGGGACGGGCCCAGCAGAGGCTGACAAAGCTCCTCTGGGTGTGTGCTCAAGAAAATGGTATGGGGCCCCATCTACTATTTCAGTGGTCCAACATGTGCGCCATCTTGTTGGCTATGGCCTTAATTTGCTTACAGTTGTAGCCAAGGCAACACCTTTGCAGAATGACTTAGCTGATGACCAAGCAGTTATGTTTTGTATCTTTGTTTCATTAAGTTGTGAACTTTAATCTAATGGTGACAGTGTGTTTATGATCTCTTCTGCCAAGCCATAGTCACTTAATATGCTGCACCTTTGGGGATTTAAGGCCTCACTTGTCAGTTTTGACCTTCTCGGAAATATTCAATAAGTTATGCCCTATATCCTTATATCACACAAATCTGACTCAGCTTTCAGTATTCAGGACCTAGAGTTTTTTATTGAATCAAACATTACTGGAGGAATACTACACATTCACAAATGAAAGCATCTGCAATTTCCACCACAAGGGAAACAAACTTAATGGCTCCATCATATGCTCTCTTCTATCCCCCTTCTCCCACCCAGCAGTGTCTGCACCCATTCACCCACCCCCCTTTAGAGATTCAAACACCCTTAAACTTTTGCTCCTGCCTATCAACTTAAATCTCACTCTCAAAAAATAATCTGAAATCTTAGCTAGCAGCATATTTAACTAAATTACTATTAAACACTACAGGTACCATTTAATTAAGTGCTACTGGAAAAGGCCAACATTTTTTATCATCAGTTGTCATACTTAGTCAAACATGATGTCCCCAGTAGGAGCATTTATATTGGTGGTTTTAATCTTTCCAGCTCTCTAGGACTGTAACCATGCCCGGTGTGTGGTCATGTCTGGAGGCCATGGTGGCCAAAGAGCCTCATTCATACCATCCTCCCTCCAAGTCACAGCACTTAAGTCCTCCATGAATGGTTGGTTGTTCTGTTCTGCTGAAACCACAACTCCCATTAGTCAGTCTCCCACATGATGATAAACTGCTGAATGACGTCGTACTAGTTTTCAGCTTTTATGATTTCTCTGAAAAGGAAGCAGCCGCCAACAACATGCCTTTGGAGAACTGCAGTCCAAATGTTAATCATCTCTCATTACACTTCTTTTTACTTGAAACACAAGAGTTTTCTGCAGCTCAAGCCAGTGAATCCTGACTCCTGATAATACGACTAAAAGGATATTAGAGTTTGAGGGAATTTAAAGATTATCCATTCAAACCCCTCTTACTTTTCATGGATAAAAAATTAAGTGGCTTCTATGATACCACTTGGCATTTAAAAGGCAAGCAAAGTAGAGGCCACTAAAGACACAAAACAAAAGTTGGAAACATATAAGGAGAACCATGATATGGTGGAAGTCAAGGGCACAGAGAGTTACTTGGAGAAAGAGACTGTTAGCTGAGTTCAGGGCAGTGGAGATGACCAACAGTCTACAAGACTGGAAAATGTCCACTGAAATTTGGCAACTGTTGGCTTTCACTGTTGGCTTCAGTAGAGTAGAGGAGTAGAGGGCAGAGAGCAGGGGATTTAGAATGTGATATAGAGGGATCCCTGGGTGGCTCAGCAGTTTGGCGCCTGCCTTTGGCCCGGGGCACAATCGCACAATCCTGGAATCCCGGAATCGGGTCCCGCGTCAGGCTCCTGGCATGGAGCCTGCTTCTCATTCTTCCTGTGTCTCTGCCTCTCTCTCTCTCTCTCTATCATTCATTCATAAATAAATAAATAAATAAATAAATAAATAAATAAATCTTAAAAAAAAAAAAGAATGTGATATAGAGGTGAGGAATTAAACCAAAAAGCATAGTGCTCTTGTTTGTATTTTTGCTTTGAGAACTTTATGCCTTAACAAAAAAAATGAAAGATAAACTAAGGGTGGACGTTATTTTAAAAATGGAACAGACTTGCACACAGGCTCATCTGATAGAGAGGTTGACAATAACAGGACAGCTGAAGAGGATGTAGGATCACAGTCCCCAGGGAAAAAGAGTGGAGCCTCTTTGTAAAATGTGTAAATACGGATTCAAATAAGTGCTCATAATAATGAGTCAGATTGTTCCAAATGCCTGAATCAAACAGCTTTCAAACTGGAAAGAAACATTTGCCCTTTTCATATGTCTGGATACTATTTGGGGATTCTTAAATATTCTTATAAACTATCAGGACCCAGCCGAAGTTTGAGTAAGTGGAAATGCCGTTAGGATGGACAGCAGCATAAGCCTATGACTTCAGCAATTGTACACTTGCTTCAGAAGTAAGTCTCAGGGGCACTGTGATCAGAGCTAGAAAGGGATGACTTGCTATGTCAATATTTTTACAAAAACAAAACCCTAGACTCACAGAACCTTTGCACTAAAAAAACAATTTGCCTCAGTCCTCAAATTTGCAAAGCATAAAAGACTTGAATAAGGTCATGCAACATCACAAAACTCTAAACAAGTATAGACATTTGCAAATTTGTTCATTCTATCACAGACGTCAAGTTCCCCAAAATTCTTTTTATTTATTTATTTATTTATTTATTTATTTATTTATTTATTCATGAGAGACACAGAGAGAAAGGCAGAGACACAGGCAAAGGGAGAAGCAGGCGCCATGCAGGAGCCGGATGTGGGGCTCGATCCCAGACCCCGGATCACGCCCTGAGTCAAAGGCAGATGCTCAACCGCTGAGCCACCCAGGTGTCTCCTCAAAAATTCTAACATAGATTTTTGAATCAAACTCACTTTCAGAAAGCAATTCAAGTATAATTTCAGATTCAATTTGCTGATTTTATAGCTCGTAATCATTAAAAAAAGAAACTCAGTATTTTTAGCTGAAGAGAAAGAAAAGGGTGCAAGGAAGATCTCTACTTTCCTTTAAAGTCCATTAAAGTCTCTACTTTTCTTTAAGTCCATGTGGTGGATCACTAGTACTGTTGTAATTATATTAAATAATGATTTGCTACAGTGTGTGTAGCTGGTTCAGTGGGTAGAGCATGTGACTCAATCTCAGGGCTTCGAGTCTGAGCTCCATGTTGTGTATGGAGATTATTTAAAAATAAAATCTTAAGAAAACAGTAATGACTTTCTAGGCTATATTGTTCAGTTTAATAATCAAAAGGATAGGACAGTGAAGTAAAATTCTAGGGGCAGGAAGTAGCAAATGGTTATAGCTAATAATGAGGAATTTAGTTCAGGGTTGAGACTTTCATGGAAATCAAGAAGTTTCTTTCCTTCCCTAGCCACTGACTACATTTCAGACTTCCAACTATTGCCTTAAATACCCCTGACCAATGGCATTTATTCATACACATATGGGAACCAAGAAGAATAGGTGACATCACACAGATGGGTCTCGGCCTGGCATTCCCATGGTACCTGAGGAGGGTCTCTTTTGATAGCATCATTTCCTTGAACTTTCTGAAATCCCATATCCTCCAGAAAGTCTTCTGATGCTTCCACTGAAGAGCTGAGATGGACAATTCTACCATTACTGACAATCCTCCTTTTCAACAGCCTGAGCCTACAAACTTTGAGGTGGTCCAGGGATGAGCTTCTGTAAAGCTCTGCACAGCTCTATGTGTAACACTGTGTGGTGATCTGTCTCTGTCCCATCCACCTTAAAACATGAGCTCCTAGGAGGCCAGGGTGGAGATTCTGGGTTGCCTACCTATATCCTTCCCTCCTTTTTCCTTTCCTACTTTCTTCCTTGCCAGCAGAATCTCCAATGTGCCCACAGCTTCAAAACCACCACTTTCTGAGCTTTCCTTGAAGCCAGGAGACCAAGGAGATATGAGAGGATGTCATCAGGTAGGACTTCAAAGAAGGCTCCTTTAAAAGGGGCTAACTCAGCTAAGAGGTACCCCATTTTTGTCTTTGCCCTTCCTTCTTCCTGCTGCTTGGAAAATGCACATAAAGGGGAGGGTGCTCCCATGGTCGTGTCACAATCTTGAGTGAGCCTGAGAATGGAAGCTATGTGTTAAGGATGGCCAAACAGAAAGATGGAAGTAGCCTGGGTTATTGATGACTGTGGGACCACTATGTGGCCCTGGCATACCTACCTATGGACTTTTATACATGAGTGAAAAAGAAAATCTCTGTCTTGTTTAAGCTCTCCTTATTTGAGTCTTTGTGACAACCTATTCCTAAAAAAGATACAGAGGCCTTTTAACCTGTGCTGTGCAGTTGGCATTTGAGGAGTCAGGGTTCCTGTGTGACTCCCTTTCTACCAAGCAAGAGCTCTCTGAATAGGTTCTAGACTAGAATCATTTCAGTAGCTCATGAGCAGAAAAAGCAACATTATAATCCCTATTATCTGAACATAGTGTTATAGACTAATATCTTAGATGGAAATGTCCTACTTAAAAAAAAAAAAAAAAAAAAAAGGAAATGTCCTACTTGACAACTTCAAGTGTCCTAAACATGGCTGAGAATACAGAAGCAACTGACCAAAGAGATTTTTTTTTTAAAGAGAGAGAGAGCAAGCAGGGGTGGGAGGAGGGGCAGAGGGACAAGGAGAGAGAGAATCTTGAGCAGGCTCTATGCCCAGCAAGGAACCCAACATGGGGCTCAATCTCACAACCCTGAGATCATGACCTGAGTCAAAATTAAGAGTCAGCCATTTAAGCAACTGAGCCCCAGCTAAAGAGGTTTTTTAAATGAAGTCAAACCCTAAAGCTTCTGCTTGTGTTTTTCTTTTAGGAAGGCATCTCAGTCCTTCATTCAGAGGCCATTTACTCTTGATTTAGATACAGTGGTAACACATTGTCCTCTTAGGAAGGCCAGAACCTCAAACTGAAATATTGGATTCTTCCAAAGACAGGCTCACTACCAAGAGCAAACAGTGACAGCTCACTGAACACAAGGAATCTGAAAACTTGTAAAAATATAGACATATAAATTTTAAAAACTCAGCCGTTTGGGGACTCAGAGTGCAGGGGCAACTAGCCCATCTCAGTTATTGGCTCCTGTCGATCTATCCTGGATCCCAGAACAGAACCATAACTGTGACACTTGATCTTAGCCAAAAGGCCAAGAAGTGATAGCACCATGACTGTTAAAATGAAGATTCCATTTCCACCAAAAGAAAAAGAAGGTTACATTCCAATCTGCATGCACTCACAGGATAGACCCAAGAAAGTTGAAAACACATGTCCACACAACTTATGCATGAATGCTCATAAGAGCATTATTCATAATAACCAAAAAATGGAAACAACCCAAAATGTCTATCAACTGATGAATGGATCAACAAAATGTGGTATATTCACAGAATGGAATATTATTCAGCCATAAAAAGGAATGCAGTACAGATACATGCTGCAACATGGATGAATTTTGAAAATACTTTGCTAAATGAAAGAAGTCAGACACAAAAGGCCACCTATTGTATGATTCCATTTAAATGAAATACCCAAAATAGACAAATCTATAGAAACAGAAAGTAGATTCATGGCCGCCAGGGGCTGGGGGACAGAGGCAGAGCTTAAGGGTAGCCAGCTTCTTTTTGGTGTGATATATTACAAAACCTGACAGTAGAGGGGTACCCAGGTAGCTCAGTTGGTCAAGTGGCTGACTCTTAGTTTCAGCTCAGGTCATGATCTCAGGGCCGTGAGATGGAGCCCCATGTTGGGTTCCTCACTGGGTTTGGAGCTTGCTTGAGATTCTCTCTCTGCCTCTGCCCCTTCCCCCAGCACACACACACACTCTCTCTCTAAAAAAAAAAAAAAAAACAAGTAATATAACAAAACCTGATAGTGGTTATGGTTACACAATTCTGTGAATATATTAACCTCTTCCAAAAAAAAAAAACAACCCAATTGCACACTTAAAAGTGTAAATTTTATGGTATACAACTTGTATCTCAATAAAACCATTATAAAAAATAAACCATAGATCTGGAGAAAATACCTGGCATTTCCCTCTCAAAAAATATTTTTCATTCAGTTATCAACCATCTCTGAAGAGAAAGGAGCATATAATTTTCATGATGCAGAGGCTCCCATGTAAAGTATTTTAAGTTTTAGAAGATTGGCTTTGAAAGGGAAGAGCTTCAGTTATCTGAAAAATTCAATGATTTCCTGGCGATGTCAACTAAGTGAGTTGACTGTATCAGGATTCCTACCGGTGGGTGTTGACAGTGTCTGTGGGCACCTCATTTAGAAGAAACATCCCCCCTCTTAACTCACTTGAACAGTTGGGTGATGACTCACAGACTTTCTGTCCTTTCACTCCCGCAGAGCTGCTCAGTGTGTGTAGGAAGCATTAACTCACTAGCAGGTGAGCCACCTCAAAACCTTTCTGGAAGTCAGCAAGGTAAATCCTAATAAAAAATATGTCCCATAAGTATGCACATGCTTCTTGGAGGCGTCTGGGATCAATACTCGCACCCTACCAGGACCCAAGGGCCCCCCAGAATCACGCAGACATCCTCTGTCATCCTTCTCCTTCCTTCTTTCTCCATTCCCTTCCCTCCTCCACCCGCTTTCCTCCTTCTTTTCATAGGTAATAGCCTCCTTAGGAAATTGGATTCTTAGATTTTACAAAGGGAGATTTAGAAGTGTGCAATACATCCCAGGACGGAATCCCTTTCGTTTGGTCCCTGTTGGGTTTTGCTGCATGGCTCTGTCCTCCCTCCCTGGTCATCTGTCTTGCTCTCCACATACATTCCGCACACTCCCTCCACAAAACATTCCTACCAGTGGACTAGGCACAAGGATGTGGTACTCGCAGTCTCAGCCTTTATCTCGGCAGAATTTTGCAACTTGTCATAAAAGATAAAGAATGTAAGATCTGGTGTTGAATAAACGTTTCTTTGTTTTTGAGCGAACAGCTTATAGCTACTCCAGATGGGTTAACATAATTTTTTTAAATTTTTTTTTAAACTCGTCTCTGTATTTAAAGGGATTAAGAAGAGATACTCGAAATAACTTAGACGGGTCCTGAGCGTCCAGCATTATGTAGACAGCCATGTGTTGGCTCCCAGTGGCTGTCTATCCACAAAGTAAATGTTGGGGAGTTGGGGGTAGGGGGTGAAATTAGAGGTAGTCTTTAAAGTTTCAGACATTTATTTCAAACTTTCAGGACTTCTGAGATATTTTCTTTCCAAATCAAAAACTCTTTCCAAGCGTGTCTTCATATAGCCCGAATAAGTATCTTTAACATCATTTCAGAAACCAAAAGAAAGCCAGCACAAAAGTAGATGAGCCTCTGGTCAGGGTTCTCCTCCATCCCTGGCAGGCTCCATTCCTGGCTGAAGTACCAGGCCTCACGCTCTCCGGCAAAGCCACTCGGGACTGTGGGCAGAAGAGAGCAGACCCTGTCTGCCAGGGAATACTCTTCCACACTTGGCACCTCCTCTCATCTGTTCAAGGGACATCACATACAACTAGATCGACCTCTAGGAGCTGAGTCGAAGTCAAATGGTGAACAAGACGTCAAGATCCTAAAAGGATACCACCCTTGCTGGCCCTAAATAAGCTAGTCTATAAACTAGAATGCCAGTAAAAGAATGGATTTAATTCCAGGATTATCCTCACAGAGAAATACATTAGACCAAACTACAGGCTGTGCTTTCTAAAACAACATGCACGTGCCTAGGTGGCTCAGTGGGTTAAGCATCTGCCTTCAGTTCAGGTCATGGTCTCGGGGTCCTGGGATTGAGCCCCACGTAGGGCTTCCTGCACAGTAGGGAGTCTAAAACAACCTGCACGCTTACATTTACAGATAAGCTTCCACATACAGGGGGTGAGTTGTTGCAAGGTGCCTAATCTCACTTAAGACTCTCTTACTTTGGGATGGATCCCAGCCTCTCCAGCTACACAGTAAGTGGAAGAGCATGCTCCTAGGCTGAGGACCAGGATCCTCCTCACACTAGGAGCCCCCACTTCACCCCCGGTGGGGAAAGCAGCTGAGGAACTGAAGAGAGCAAAGCTGAAACAGTGCAGGGAAGATGAAGGCCTCCTCCCAGCCGGGGTCAGGGGGTCAGAGAACTGTCTCTCAATAGAGGAGTGGCCAGAAGTGTGGCCCTTTGTCTGGGACATTACGCCGCTCCTGGGGGATCAGCACATAGTGCCATGTGAGGGTGCCTCCACCTACCAGTCAGAGAGGGAAAAGCCCGTGGTAGAACAGTGTGCATGCTAGAATCTTCATCCGTGTCAGCAAGTATGTTGATGTGTTTATATAAATAGACAATGCTGGGCACCTGGGTGGCTCAGTGGTTGAGCGTCTGCCTTTGGCTCAGTCATCATCCCGGGGTCCTGAGATCGAGTTTCGCATTGGGCTGCCTGCAGGGAGCCTGCTTCTCCCTCTGCCTATGTCTCTGTCTCTGTGTGTGTGTCTCTCATGAATAAATAAGTAAATCTTTCCAATAAATAAATAACTATGCATTGCTTTGGAAGAATTCTGAAAGAATACAAAACAAACTGTCATTAGTGGTAATTACCCTAGAAAAGGGACCTTTACCTTCTACCTTCTGCACTGTTTTAATTTTTACCAAAATAAGTATGTATTACCTTTGACATTTCAGAAAATACGAGGAAAAATTAGATTAGCTAAGAGCTCAGAAAAGTTAACACTCATTACTCTTCCTCCCTTACTGTAATAAATAAATAAATAAACAAATAAAATGCAAGTGAGAGAACTGTCTCATTCACCAGGATCGCATAGCCTTTGCATCCCTAGGAGTGCTGGGTAAATAGGAGTTAAGACATAGCCACTCTGGTGAGTAGAGCATCTTTTCCCTGGAGCATAATAGTTAATGTTACTGCACTGAAGAAGATGTGTATTTTTCCCAAAGGACTAACAAAAGCTACTGAGAACAAATTACATCTACCCTTGTAACAAAGTCTATTCTCTCTGTTTCATGGTTAGAAAATGCTATGGAGATGCAGAGGGCACCTTATAAAACACAGACTGTCATGAAAAGAAACAAAAGAGGGTCTTCACTGAGTTGTAAGCTGGCAATAAGGTTGACACTGGTGTGGGGAACTCAAACCTCACATGTTTTGGGTTTTCCTTAGAAAAAGAGAAAGGCTTAGGCCAAAGATGAGTTTCTAAATTTAAACTTCCATCCCCAGAGACAGCCCTCTAGTTGCTGATTCAGTTTCACCTCCTAAAAACAGGGTCTTGGATAAGATTCTTCAGGAGCAGTCAGGATTACCTGCTGTACTCCTAGCTGTGGTTGTTTTTTTTTTCTTTTTTTTTTTTTCTTTTCCTAGTTTGCCTTGGGACACTCTCTATATATCATTTTCCCTGAACAGAAACTGTTTGGAGAGGAAGTATTCATTAAATGCTATCTGCTCTTCAAGGGCAAGATGTTGTTGTCAAGTTTAGTAGGAAAAGGAAATAGTGGAAGGTAAAACATGCTGTTGTGGTGACAAACTGGAAATGTGTCCTGAGACAGATCAACAAACCAAGTTGCTGAGCTGTTAACACAAAATATTACAATAAAAAACTCTGCTGACTGGTTGCCATTCAACCAGCTTGCCACAGCCAGTAGAGATGGCCACACCTTCTGCTGCCACCACTCGGAGTGGAGACTTACTGAGAACCTGGGTGTGTTGGTGGCACACCTGTATGGGGCAATTGCAATTGCTGCTGGAATCACATCATTTAAGTAGACATTAACCAAACTGAAAATAGATGAGTTTAGGGGATTTTTTAAAAAAAACATTGTTATTTCTGCGAATATTAAGTCAAAAGTTTTCGAAAGACTTTCTGAAGGCAAGTTGCTTTTAAAAAGTCAAGTGAGGGGATCCCTGGGTGGCGCAGCGGTTTAGCACCTCCCTTTGGCCCAGGGCGCGATCCTGGAGACCCGGGATCGAATCCCACGTCGGGCTCCCGGTGCATGGAGCCTGCTTCTCCCTCTGCCTGTGTCTCTGCCTCTCTCTCTCTCTCTCTCTCTCTGTGACTATCATAAATAAATAAAAATTAAAAAAAAAAACTTAAAAAAAAAGTCAAGTGAAAGACTACATGTACATCACACAACTCTTAAAGATTTTTAAAATGAAACGTTCTGCACTCAGCTTGCTTTGAAGATCTCACAGCTCATATCACTCTGAAGACACTGAAAGGAATGTAAGGAAGGAACTGTGGGCAGAATTTACACAAGAACAATGAGAGGGGTATTAATCATCGCATCTATAAAACTCCGAGAAAAGGCCTTGACTCTATGACACAGACGTACATTTATGGACATTTAACCAAAACATCAAAGGTATATGTGAAGCACTTCCAGCAAATAAGAGGTCTTCTACTATGTAATATTAAGAAACACTCCATTCTTCCCATCCTCAAAAACCACCTAAAATCTCTCTGCCTTCATGGGATGCTTGTCAGGTAAGGATGCCTAATCTCTGCCCAAGGAAACTCTACCCATCTCTCAAGACTCAACTGAGATGAGGCTTCTCATGAAACCTTCTCTAATCATCTCAAATGGAAGAAGTCCCCTGTCCTCCACGATATCCCACGTGCTTTACTTGGATCACTTTGGTGTCATTTATTATGCATTGCCTTCTGTTACAGTAATTTGTGTGGATGTCTTTGCTCCCTTTTCATACTGCAAGAATTAAAGAACCATGTCTCATTCACCACAGTAGTGAAAAGAGCACTGACTTGGGAGTTGGGAAACTTGAATTTTAGTCCTTGCTCTTCGCTGATGAGCCTTGTGACCTTGGGTGGCTTAACTCACTCTGAAACAGAACTTTGTAGTCAATGTATCAGTCTGCATCCTGAGCCCAGAGTTAAAGGCACCATGCTGAGAGGAGAGGGGAAGGAGGGGCAGTGCCTTTCAAGGACCTGCAGTTGGCACTAGGGTAAAAAAAAATCATGTTTGAATTATATACTTCATCACTTTCTAATGAATGATTCATGTAAGTTATCATCTGATGACCCTGAGGGGAAAAATCCAACTGCTGGGGTTGTCCTAGCACACCAGTCATTTTCCTCAAGTTGCTTGCATCCTGGCACTTCTTCGCCTCTAACTAAAGGAAATTTCCAGCCTCAACACAGGTTCTATTCTTAAAATCTACTGGTAAGTTACTTGCTAAAACTGTCAATGCACTTCCCTATGGAAATGAAGGCACCAGTACTGGTAGGAAGCCACAGTTGGGATACCAAGTTAGCCTGTAATGCCATTTAGCCCAGAGTGCACCTGAGTCAGGATCGAATCTGCTGTGGACATACCTGACCCACAGCTGATATCCACCCCTCTCATTCCCACCCCTTGAGATCCTGATGTGGAAGCCCAGGGAGTATTGCGAGGTGGGGGTTGGGGCAGGGGTAGGTGAGGAAGTGAACTATAGTTTTGAGAGAATTTGTGGAATTAAAGGAGAAGAAAGAAGAAAACTTGAGATAATGAGAAGTAGCTTAGGTTACATTTTTCAAAAGCCGAATGACTAATCAACTGTTTATTCTCCCATTCATGATCACCTCCTAATGCACATCCCAGGGTTATGCACTTCATCCCACTGCCTCAGGTTGCTCAGCCTCAGTACCAAGGGCCAGTTGGGCCTGAGAATTCTTTTGTGGTGGGGACTATCCTGTGCCCTGAGGAGGTGTGGCTTGTCCCTGGAATCTAGTCACTAAACCCAGCAGCACCCACCTCTTCACCAGTTACGACAATAAAAATCTCCCCGGGCATTGTCAAATGTCCCTCGACTGACAAAATCAACCATTGTTGAAAACCACCACACCAAATGGACTCAGCAGAGGTTTTTGAACTTTGTAGGCTTTAGAATCACATAGTGAGTGTATTAGAAACAAAGGTTCAGAGATTCTGATGCAGTATGTTGAGGAGGGGGCTGCGAGTTTGCTTTTTTTTTTTTTTAAAGGTTTTATTTATTTATTCATGATAGACACACAGAAAGAGGCAGAGACTTAGGCAGAGAGAGAAGCAGGTTCCCTGTGATGTAGCCCGATGTAGGACTCCCAGGATCCTGGGACCACGCTCTGAGCTGAAGGCAGACGCTCAACCACTGAGCCACCCAGGTGCCCTGGGAGTCTGCATTTTTAACAAGCATTTTTAACTGATACCAGTGGCCCTCAGGAAGTATTTTGGGAAATACTACAATAAAGATTCAGTGAAGTAGGGGCGCCTGAGTGGCTCAGTCAGGTAAGCGTCAGCCTGCAGCTCAGGTCATGATCTCATGATCTCAAGGGCCTGGGATCAAGCCCCACCCTCAGCTGTGGGGCTTTCAATTGATTTTTACCCCAAGGCACTTGTGGCCCTTTGAAAGTTTGCTTTCCTCCCTCCATCTGGGACCTACCATGTGGGCAGGCTCTGTAACTAAGCTTTTTATATATATTTTTCATTTGATCCTCTCCTTCACCATAGGAGAAAGCTTATCAACTTCTTTTAACATTATCTCTCTGGAAAAAATTCATTGTCTCAAAGTATTGGGATACAAACTAACTTCTGACCCACAATGTCTTCACAAAATAGGGACGGCCTGTGCCAGTCCTAGAGCTCCACAATCTCTCTAAACTCTGCAACTTGGTTAGGATGGGCAAAGGCTCTGAGTTGGAAAGGCAACGTGTCTCTCATGGGCTCGCCCAGTCCCCAGGACCCTGTCCCATTACATAAAGAAGTCCTCGTATGTGGCCCAAGGGGAAGACATTCTCAGCTTCTCTCCCAGATATTCCAAATTAGAGAATGAAAGACACAAAACATGAGAGACACCTAACTCTGGGAAACGAACAAGGGGTAGTGGAAAGGGAGGTGGGTGGGGGGTTGGGGTGACTGGGTGAAGGGCACTGAGGGGGGGCACTTGGCGGGATGAGCACTGGGTGTTATGCTATATGTTGTTGGCAAACTGAACTCCAATAAATAAATTAATTAAATAAATAAATAAATAAAAATGAAAGACAAAGGGATTACCAGTGTCTTCCCATTCCGATGCCACAGGTGGGTATGCAAAGCAGCCACCTTTCACCTTTGGGGGCAGAAGGTGACATAAGTGAGTGAAACTGGGTGGGATTGTAGCTCATCAGCCATCTCTAGCCATCTCCTGACATGTGGGATGTGGGATGACCAGACCATGGCTGTTGGCTCTTCTGAGAAGCCAGAAATCCAGAGTTTTATACAGAATTTTTAAGCATTGGCAACTAAACAAAACAAAAACAAAAACAAAAAAAAAACAACAACAACAAAAAACAACCTTTCCTCTAATTTGAGCAAACAAAACATGTCATTAAATGTGTTGGCTTATGACCTCTGTGTTCCAGATTCTTTTCTGGGTAGGACACTGCCTACACTATGCATTCTTTCTCCTCTCTCTTACTCTCTCCAACCCCCTGTGCCTCTCAATCCCAACCTCCCACAGACAATATAATTTCCAACTCCTCCCAAGAACCTTCGGTCTCATTTTCCATCAGAACCCTTGGCTGCCAGTGTCTGACCCTGACAAACAGGGGCAACTCTTTAAACTGCGTTCCGTCTTTGTCCAGCTTCTATGGGTGGGCTGTGCTTTCCTTTGTGGCCCTCTGCCATGCCCTTCCGCCAACAACACCCCCTTTGGTTGCTGGTTGCTTCTGGATTTCCCGTTAACTTGCTTGAACCATGTGTCCTTCCTGTCCTTCAGGGGCAGTGATGGGAAGAGGATGGGTAGTTGATACTGATGGATCTCTGAGGATTACAGAACCCCAAACTGCATTCTGGCAGTGGCAAGTGGCAAGTCTTACCAAGGGGAATGGCTGGAGGGTCAGCTAGGGAGGCTGGATTCTCAGCAAGGGGCTCTCAGAATAAGAAAGGATTCTAGCGTGCAAATGGAGGTCTAGACACAGGAGCACTTCCTGACTTCAATGAACTGAAGGTCAGAGGCCTTTGCTCATGTAGGGGCACAAAACAAGCCTCCTGATTCACATGTGATCATGATTACAGGTTGGAGGATGAAAAATGACCAAAATTGAAATCATTGCCAGCCATGCAAGAAAAGGCTCGGTGTCAGATTTCATGTCGTTCTTAAATAAAAATTTAAATTTTTATTTAAAAAAGTGATTAATCACTTTAAAAAGTGAGTTAAGTGATTTTAAAATATATTTGTAATGACATTTCTTGTACACCTGAGTTTATGGTCACAAATTTATACTTACTTATCATCATTGCTATGATATCGGCAAGTTTCATACGTTTTCAATCCATGATCTCAACCAAAAATCTAGTTATCCGAAGCCTTTTGACTTTTCTAAATACCTGCTTGTTAAATTCTCCTGTTTCAGATACAATCTTTTCACGTAATGGCTATGTGGGGGCAGCACCAAGTCCTACATCTTTTGGTAACCATGATCTTGATGCTTTAACACAAATGTGACCTGACCCCTCTCACTCTGCTTCTGCTGTCCCCCTCACCCCCTCACAGAGATCTGGAGCTTGTTAGGAGAGAGGAAGAAACCCCAGGTACCTCATATTCCTGCTGTTAAGGAGGGGGTGGAACGGCCCTGCCTCATGAGCGGTGCGCAGCATGTAAATCACTCTTCTGGTGATGAAGCTCTCATACTGGGAAACAAGACTGGTTCAAGCAATCCATGTGATAACATGGTACTAGCTTTAGAGTAATATGCAAATGGAAGTGAAGGGAGAAATCATAATAGGGAAGTGACCCCAAAAGCTGTGGAAGATGAATTAATGGAAGCCAGTTTATGCACATCGTACAAGTCCTGGCTCAACACTGGCATGTTGCCATGCACAGGGACCTCCTTAAACAAAAAAGTGAAAAATTGATAAAGCCAAGGCATTTCGGGCTCCTTGCCACTCTGCCTCACTTTTTCCTTATTCGTTGCTTTCGAAAGACAATTTTTCTATTAGAAAAACATGTTTTCATTCTGGTCTTCTTAAAAAAAAAAAAAGCGCACACACAGCATTTTAATCAATAGAGAAGTAGCATAACGTGTTTAGTCCAGGGAATGAGGACAGTTGAGGCAAGACTCCGGTAAAAAAAAAGAGTGCTGTTCACAGAACTGGGAGTTCTTGTCCGGACTCCACCACTAGAAGCTGTGTGGTGTGAGGTAAATTACTTCCGATCTCTGAGCCTCTGTTTCCTCAAATGCAAAATGAAGCTTTTGAACTTGGGGATCTCTAAGACTCTCACTTCCAGTTAGTGCTCTAGTGGTCAGGGGTGGGCAAGGATTGGAAAGATCAGAGGACATGTGCAAATTTAAAGGGAATCATGGGGGCGGGGGCGGGGGGCACCTGGGTGGCTCAGTTAAAGTCAGCTCTTGATTTTGGCTCAGGTCATGATCTCAGGGTCGTGGGATCGAGCCCCAGGTCTCCATACTGGACATGGAGCTTGCTTGGGATTCTCTCCCTCCTTCTCCCTCTGCCCATCCCCCTGCATGTGCACTTACTCTCTCTCTCTCTCTCTAAAATAAATAAATAATCTTTTTAAAAAAATAAAAATTAAATTAAAAAATGCTTGAAGAAGGGAATAATAGGTCAAATCTAGCAGGATTTTTCTAAATTCTAGCAGAATCTACTTTTACATTCACTCCAAAAAAGAAACAGGAAGGAAAATATAACACCCTCAATGACAAATTGTCAGTTTTAGATGGAAGTACTTCCTCCCACCCATATTTTACCTCCGTTTTTAACCACCGATAACTTACAAAAGAGGGAAATGAGCAGAGGCAGAAAGCTATCTCTGTTACCTGTGAGGGCCTGACCCACACCACCCAGGTCTGCCTTTATTTTACAGAAATCCTGCGACTATCTCTTCAGGGGTTTCCCAGACTTCTAAATCTCCCTCTTTCAAGGTCAAGGTTATGAGACTGTCTCTGTGTGTGGTAAGGCCTTTTTCTTTTAGCACTTTTGTCCAGAGGGAATAGAGAAGGGTTAACTCTTGCTATTCCTATAGTCCTCAGGTTAGACACCAAGCCCCAGCCCGGCCTGGCTGGCTAGACCACGTGAGCCATGACCCCGACCACCGTCATTCACTCTGGCCTGCCCCCTGGATCGGGCTGCCCTCCACCCCTCTCTGGAATCCGACACTTGGATGCTTTTCCATGACATGACTCCTCTTACACTGACTCTCTAGAACTGAGCACCTGTGCCCAGGGCACAGTATGACACACCCCCTTCTGCTTTACTGCTGAAGCCAGCTCAGTATCAGCAAGAAGGTGTTTAGGACATTTCTTCTCCTCTCTATTAATACAAAGATGTTAAAAATGATTTCCTTTAGGAAACTGTCCTGAATCCATTTTATAAGCAAAAGAGATCCTAATAGGTCAATGGGAAAGGAGACCTGGAGTCTCAGGATCTTAGGCAGCATTTTGCTCAAATATCTTATTTTAAATATGAGAAAATGAGGCCCAGAGAAGTGAAATGATGCACCTAAGGTCACCCAGCTGGTTAGCATCAGAACCATTACTTTAATGCAAATCTCATAACTCCTCAGCCTGTGCTGTCCTGTGTGAAAGATACTTGGGGCAGATAGAACATTGTGGTACCATGGATAACATCTAGTCTACACAACAGATAATAAACAACACTAGTCTACTGGCTCCATAATAAGCCATAACATTGGACGAGGAAGGATGGATGGTAAGAGTAGGCTGTGAGGTTTACAAAGGAAGTAAATAAAATTCCTCAGCATAAATTCATATTTGCACACAAAGCTGATGAGCCCAATACCCAAGAACGCTTATTTGGGCAAACACATAGCAGTAAGCGTTCCTGAGGACTGTTACGGTTTGAACTACAACCATCTCAAAATGAAGTTGAAGCCTTAACACCCAGAATCTAAGAGTGAGACCTTATTTGGAAGCCGATATAATCAAGTTAAGATGAGGTCATACTGGATTAGTGTGGGCTCAAGTCCAATGACCCGTACCATTATAAGAAGAGGGAAATTTGGACATGGTCACATAGGCAAGAAGCCACTTGAAGACGGAGGCAGAGATTGGAGTGATGCTTCTCCAAGCCAAGAAATGCCACAGATTGTTGGCATTTACCCAAAGCTGGAAGAGGCAAGGAAGGATCCTCTCCTAGAGCCTTTAAAGAGAGTACAACCCTGCCAATACCTTGGCTTCAGACCTCTAGCCTCCAGAATTGTGAGAGGATAGATTTCTGCAGTGTAAGTCACCTCGTTTGTGATTATTTGTCACAGTAGCCTCAGCAAACTAACACCAAATGGGGAAATCCCTGGGGTGGGTTGGACTGAAGGGAAGAGATTGAAATCCTGCAAACAAATGCAACTAGTCAAGACCTGTATGTCAGTCCTGGAATAAAGCAGTCCTGCCCAGTGTGGTCCTTCATCCATGACACTTCTGTTCACAAACTTCCAGGATTGCCTGTCTTGATCCGAGGTGGCGTGAGAGGGTGGGAAGAAGATTAGCACTGGGGTGAGACAAATCTAGATTTGAACTCTGTCTGCTACTCCCTTAGGTTGGAAAGGGTAGAGAACATACTTTGGAGGGCTCAGTGTCATCATTCGGAAAATGCAGCCTCCCCTGCAGAGCTGCTGTCAGAACTGCTATACTGGCCTGTGGCGACCCTGGCATAGTTGGTTTCTTTCCCTCTGCTTTATTTAGCTTTCAGCTAGATTTTAAGCAGTTTGGGGGTTGGGAATGGGAAGGGGAACTAAGATTTTAAACACCTCCCATATGAAGAAAAGAGCTGGAGTCACTAAATGAGGAGCTGGGGAGCACCTTTAAGGCCATACAGGATCCTCTCATTCTAGGGATGAGAGCACTGGTCACATTGTACATTTTCCACATTCACCATAGATGGTGTTGGGCTACTGGGAGACCTCCGAGTGAATGTTCGGTGATGGATAAAGTGACTTGGGAATACCTCGTAAAGAAATGAGGCTTAATCTTATGTTGAGGAATCCCTGGGTGGCGCAGTGGTTTGGCGCCTGCCTTTGGCCCAGGGCGTGATCCTGGAGACCCGGGATCGAATCCCACGTCGGGCTCCCGGTGCATGGAGCCTGCTTCTCCCTCTGCCTATGTCTCTGCCTCTCTCTCTCTCTCTCTCTCTCTGTGTGTGTGACTACCATAAATAAATTTAAAAAAAAATCTTATGGTGAGAACAAAAGTCACTATTTGGCACCACGTAACAGACCTCACCTCACTGCTTTGCTTAGACTGGGGTCTGGTTGTCCCACTTCTGGTCTGGTATCTCTCAAAGAATGCTTGCTGGCCTACCTTCCTTGAAAGATCTTCAGAGGGTTCAAGGTCTGAGCTTAAATGAAAGTTACTCAAAAATAGGTGCTCAGAATTCATAAAACACTTTTAGCTGTATAACCAATTCTATAAGACCAAAAGAATTAATAAATTATTTATTAATTTATAAATAAAGAGTTAATAAAAATTAATAAATTAATAAATTAACTATTTATTAATTTATGAATAAAGAGTTAATTTAAAAAAAGATATTTAGGGGCACCTGGGTGGCTCAGTCACTTGAGCATCTGACCTTTGGTCTCAGCTCAGATAATGATCTCATGGGTCAGGAGATGAAGCCCTGCACTGGGCTCCACACTCAGAAGATTCTCTCCCTCTGCCCCTCCCCCCATTCACACTCGCAAGCTTGCTCTCTTTCTCTTTCTCTCAAATAAGTAAATAAATCCTTAATTAAAAAATAATACTCAACCCAAAGTCAAATCTAACTTAGAGTAGAAGGTAAATATAGCTCCTACTGTAAAGATAAAAGATGCAAGAAAACAAAGACTAACTATAACTGTTATTTTCTCCCAAAAAGGAGGCAGTATCTTCCATGTCTGCCCAAGCAACTGCCTTGCGTACTTCCTCTGTTTTCTTGCTCTCCCTAGCACTCAGCACGTGTGACACATTGTATTTACTTGTTTATTCAATCGGGGCCCATCTCTACTCACGAGAATATGAGTTCCACAGGGGCTCAGACTTGGTCTCCTTTATTCACGGATGTATCCCCAGGGCCTGGTACAGTTCCGGTCACATAATTGGTTCACAATACATATTTGTTGAATAAACGAGTGAATGAATAAACAAGTTTGGGCAGGGAGAGGAGCAGTCACATGGTGTGGATAAGGAAGTACAATACGTGGCTACCTTATGCCTACAAAAGTTGCCTCTAGGGGCATCTGGGTGGCTCAGTGGTTGAGCGTTTGCCTTTGGCTCAGGTCATGATCCCGGGGTCCTGGGATGGAGCCCCACATCGGGCTCCCTGCAGGAAGCCTGCTTCTCCCTCTGCCTATGTCTCTCCCTCTGTCTCTCTGTGTCTCTCATGAACAAATAAAATTAAAAAAAAAAAGTCGCCTCCATGTCTACTAGCCAGCGAGAATCTCTCTCTTGCTGCTCTGATTTCATCATCACTAAGTAACTTTTATTTTTTTTAATTTTTTTAAAAGATTTTATTTGTTGATTTATTTATTTGAGAGGGAGTGAGCAGGGGGAGGGGCAGAGGGAGAGGAAGGGAATCTCAAGCTGACACCGCACTGAGCCCTGAGCCAGACTGGGGGCTTGATTCCATGACCCTGAGATCATGACCTGAGGCCAAACCAAGAATCAGATGCTCAACTGACTGAGCCCCACAGGCACCCCTAAGCAACTTTTTTTTTTTTTTTAAGATTTTATTTATTTATTTGAGAGAGAGTGAGAAAGAATGAGCAGTGGGGGAGGGGCAGAGGGAAAAGCAAGCTCTCTGCTGAACAGGTTGCTCAATGTGGAGCTCGATCCCAGGAGCCTGGGATGGTGACCTGAGCCAAAGGCAGACAGTAGATCCCTAACTGACTGAGCACCCCCCCGCCGGGCCCCTAAGCAACCTCTGATTTAAATCTTCCTATATGCACCTTCCTACAGATGGGGATACAAGGATCACAACTGGGGTGCACTTGGTAGGATCATTTTTAACTGTAAATTAATAGGTTGGCATTTCATATTTTCAAATTGGTTTCTATTTAAAACAATTTCGAGGAACAGACTCTCAACCAGGCTGGAAAGCTGTGGTGAAAGGAGCCAGGAGTGGCACACAGGGCAACTTGAGTTCTAACTCTCCTTTTGCCTCACCTGTGTGGCCTTAACAAATCACTTTTTTAAAGTGATTTTAAAAAGTGATTTACTGGGCTTTACTTTGCCCACAGAGGCACTGAACTTGATAATCTCTGAGTCCCTTCCATCTTTCCAAGTTGGCCTTCTATAAAAATTAATAAAGTAGGCTCTTCCATGTATTTTGACTTCCTCTGAGAGGCATTAACAGGTGTCTCATGTCATCGTCTATTGGCGGTATAGTGTGGCTCACCTGGCTCGCGGGGGTCAGCGCCTTCCCTGAGGTCAGTTATCATCACCATGAAAAGACAATGTCCTCATTAAAAATCTAAACTGGAAAACACCCTTGGGGAAGTGGAGGGCACACAGCAACTCTTTTCACATTCCAAATTGTACAAGTGCGTGGGTGTGGGGAGGTGGAAGGAGATGCAGAACGGGAGGAAAGACAAGGCAGAGAGTAGAGGATGTCTAGGTGATGGAAAGGCAGGTGCAGAGAACATGGGTTTGGAGTCGCTCGGTTTTCCACTACAGCCTGGTAGACACTTGGGTTGACGAATGAGAACGTGCCCATTTCAGCAGATACGTGAAGCTATTTCCATTATGAGCCGTGTCACCATGGGGGAGGGCAAGAACTGAGTGTCCCATAAATTTATCTTCCTTAGAGGTCTGACTTATTCATTTGCCAAAGCTGTCCCACGCCTGCTCTCCCTGTAACTTTCTCAGCATTCATTATCTGGCTGTCCTTGAGAGATCTTAATTGTCCATTTGTGATTTGTGACAGTTGGTTATCTCTCAGATTTACACCCTCATGTCAGACTTCTCACCTGAGTTCTGGTCTTACATGACTGCTTACCTACAAATCAATACCAGGTAGATATAATTGCTTTAAACGTAATGTGACAAAAGCAAACTTAGCACGATCCCCTTCCCAGCTCACTCTGCTTCTATCAATGACATCACTAATCCCATTCTGAGGCTTAGATTTGAAGTGATTTCTCACCCCTCAGAACCTTTTACCAATAATCACCCACAACCTCCATAAACAACAATAACAAAGTTGTCAGTCTACTCACTGTTCAATAAATGTTCACTGTCCTGCTATTTGTATCATGAGCTGAAATGGTCTGGTCGACCACCCAAGACTGCTGAGGTGTCTCACGGAGGCTCTTGTCTTCACCTCCTTTCTCACACCTCCACCTTAACCCACCATCCATTCGTGCCTAAACTCTTGAAGTAGCTTTCTGACTGGCCTCCCAATCTCTCATTTTTCCCTGCTTCCATCCATCTCAAATAAATCCAGGTGGATCCTTTTGAAATCACTTTCAGCAAGTCACAGTTTGTCTACAAACCGAGCGAGGGCTCCTGTTTACCAATCACAAGTGTTTACTAACTCCTCCTTTGACATTTAAGAGCTTCAGTCAACGGCTCCTCTTCCCCAAGCCACGCATGATCTATATTTGTCTCTATTCAACTCACATTTGTTTGAGCATCAAGTGTGTGCTGGTCATTCTATCACCGACTACCCCCCAGCCTCCCCTTCCTCAGTTAAGCTCAGCCAGACCCTCGCCTGCAGCCACCACAGTGATACCTGCCTTCCAGACTGCTCATATTCTTGTCCTGCCAGGAATCTCCTCCTCTCTGCCGATCCAGATCTGTCTGATACCTCTTCCAAGACACACCTTCTCCCAAAGGTTCCCCATGTGAATGAATCCCAGACCACACCAATCTTTTCCTTTCTCTGAATTCCTTCGGCATTCTCACACCAGATTTCTATTGCTAAGTATTGTTCTCTTATTATTTCACACGCATTTGTTGCTTTCCTCGACTGAAATGTGAGCTCCAGAAGAGCAGGAGCCAAATCTTTTTCTCTTCTCTTACCCAGATCTGGAACGAGCAAGGGCCGACGTGAGGCCAGGAAGGGCCCTGATTTTGCACATAGCTCACAGACAAGGCCCATTTGCCGCAGTGTAGGCAATAAAGGTCTGGGCACCAAAGACCTAAGACTAGCTCTTAACACAAGCACGGAGACTGGGCCACGTTCTGAGACATACTCGTTACATGCTGAATTACATTTTTAAATATAATTCAAGTGCCTTACACATCAGGCATTCCTCTAGTGAAAAAAAAATCTCTACCGAAATACAATGGCTGATAGAGCCTAGCAGGTCTCAATCACTAAACAGATTTGAAATTCTTCACTGTTCCTGGCCAGAATGCCAGGTCCAGGGGGAACAAGACGATGGCACCATCTCTCGCTGACTCTATCAGAAGTTGTCCCTACCCCTGGAAGCTACCTACAAGTTAGCACCAGTCCATGTCCTTGAATCAAAAGTTGTCGGACTTCAGTACAAGCCAGATATTCCCAGGGAAACCTGTAAGCCCGGCTCCCCTCCTCTCAGTCCAGTTACACAATGTCTTGTCCAAACCTAGAACCCAGCCAGGTGGTGTGCAGCCAGCCCCTTGCAGAACGCCCGGAAAACGCCCCCTTCCCCAGGAGTTCTTAGAAGGGGTACAGAGAGGGGCAGACTTACCCTCACATAGTAGTTCATGCCCATCCCCAACAGGTGCTGCAGAAAATGCCTGTCCTGCCTGCTCCCTGGGGTTGGCTGCCCAGCGCCAGGAAGGGGACAGGCCTCGGGAGTTAAGACGGTTGCCCTGTGCCCCACCGGGCCTGGCTGCTGCGGCAGAGGTGCGGGCCCAGCCCTAGTGAGACCGGCTTCGGGGGGGGCCGGGCTGCTGGGAGCCGGGTCCTGGCTCTCCTGGAGCTTCAGCCGGGGCACCTCTTTGGTACCCAAGCAAAAGTTTTTCAGACTCAGCAGGGTGGCCGGGTTGGCCAGCTTCACGCTGGCCATGCGAGGGATCAAGGTGCACAGTGGGGTGGGGCTCTCCTGGGCCGCCAAGGTGGCATCTTCAGGCGGCAGGTGAGGTGCCAGGGCGGGGTAGGGAGGCTGAGGCGAGCCCTTGTCGCCCCCCGCGCCTCCTCCGGGGCCGCTTTCGTCCAGGGACGTGACGGACTCGTTGCGAAAGCGGCTGTACTTGGCCCTGTGCAGCATCCCGGGGTGCCCGACGAGTCCTACGCACAGCACAAGTCCCGCCAGGCTGTCCCGACCGCGTCTTCGCATAGCCCTGGCAGTGCTGCAGCAGGACAGCGGTGCACGAATCGCCGGGTCGCCTGCGGGATCGGCGGATCCCAAGGCAAAAGCCTCAGCCCCCGCGCACCCCGCGGCCGCCGCGGCTCCCGACTCTGCGCTCTGCCCCGCCCGCCTCGGGGGCTCCGGGGGGGGATGGGGGGGCTCCCCTCCCCCTCCCCCTCCCCCGCCGACTGCAGCCCTCCCGGCCGCGGCAGCACGGGCGGCGGCCGGAGCGCTCAGGGCCAAGTCTCGGGCTCGGAACCCGCCGCCCACCCCCCGGCCCGGCCCGGCCCGGCCCGCCGCGGCGCAGAGGTGCTTAGCGCCCCCCACCCCCAGCCCTCCCTCCTGCACAAGGAACTTTCAAACCTGCTCCCTCCGGCTCCCACGGGGCGGGGCAATGACTGGCCTATTAACCCTTTATTTGTTCCAGTGACTGTTCATTTAAAAAAGGAAGGAGGAAAAAAAAAAATGTATATATGAGCCAAAGGCCTTTCGGCCTGAGCCCGTTGGTGCCGATGGGCTTCCTCTCTCGGAAGATCTTGTCCTGCATCCCGTGCGGGCCACACGCCAGAGGGACTAGTGACGGGCGGCGCTCCGCATCATCGCAGGGACCTGCGAGCCCTCGGGGCGCCTCAGATCCCTCCCAGCCAGCCCACCCAGCCCAGGGGGAGCTCCCCTCCCTCCCTGAGCCCTCCCGGGCTCGTCTCAGAGCTTCTTTCAGGAGCCCGCCGGCAGCAGAAGGCTGAGATGTGCAGGATGATGCAGAGTGTTGAAATTTTTATGAATGAACTTTGCTGAATGAATTTCTCTCTGTGTGTGCAAGCTAATAAATCTGTGAATGAAGCTGAGAATAGCTGTAATTGACTGATGGTCTCAGGGGTGCTGGGTTTTTCTCCAATCAGGCGGCAGCTTGATGACTCATGCACCATAAATATACTAAACTAGTAGCCAGAAGAAATAAAGCTGGAAGGAGAGATTTTATTTTGTGATATCTGATGAAAGGGTTAAAAGGGAAGGCAGTCTTTACTCGGAATGGTCAGGAAGCTGGGTAGCAGCAGGTTAAAAGGTCTCCTTTCTTTTTTTTTTTGTTTTGTTTTGTTTTGTTTAGATGGCCAGGACAGCCAAGCAGAAGAGCTAAAATTTAGATCCATTGTTCCACGGATATTAGGACATATGGTACACAACTCCGGTGGGAAGCCGTGATGCATTTTTTCTTAGAAACATAGTTCTTTTTTTATTGATTGCTGGTTCCATCTCCCGTCTGGTGCAACTTCCTGTACCTATCAAATGCCTTCTGAAGACATGATGACAACTGCAAAGGCTTAGCACACAGGAAGCCAGGAAGGGAGTCAGGAAAGGGAAATGCAGGTTCTTTTAGGAGCAGAGAAGAGGAAACTGCTGAAACCCAGGGAAGATGTAGACATCCATATCAGAAGAGATAAGAAAATCTCAGCTGAAGGTTACATTTCTCCGTAGGCCAAAGCTCTGACATCTGAAATTGTTCATTAATTTGCAAATTAAAACAATGTGGCCACCGACTGCGGGAATCCGAGATGTCACCTTCATTGTCTTATTGTCCACGAGGCTGCATTGGGCTCATGTGTATTCATGACTTTGGTGGCTTGGGCTCCCTTGGGATCTAAACACAGGGTCGGAATTAAATGGTTGCTTACAACCAACCAAAAGGCATCCTGGCTGCTTCCTGCTCCCCCCAGAGCAAAAAGGCACCTTTTCACATCCTGTCTGCCAAAACCCTTGGGATGTGTTTTTCTGCGGAAAGGCCTTTTTGCATCTTCATAAACCCTCCCTTCAATCCTGGCTGATCTCTTCTTTCCACCTCTATACCTTCTTCTGCAAAACTGAGAGCGTGGCTAAGGCAGTTGGACACCCCCCCCCCCCCACCATCCTGGAGGGCAAGGTGTGAAGTAGCCTTCCTCTTTTTCTTTCATCCCCTGGCCTCTTCTCCCCTCCCAGGGCTCCTTGTTGTCACAGATGCCCATGCTATGCGGCCTCGAGAAAGTCACTTTGCGCCCCTGTGCCTGGATGCCCTCATCTGTTAAGAGCAGCTATCTAACAGACACGTTTTGAGGGTCCAGGAGATAATACTAGTCCCTGTAAAGCACTTGGCACCACATGCCATACAGTGCCTGCCTCACTAAGTAAGTACGTGCCACTCAGGGTAAAGAAAGGCTGCTTTGAACCAGCTTGACTCTGAAGCTGGCAGGTATCCTATCCCCTGTAATACAGAGTCTACACCGCGGCCCGCAATTGAAAACTGAGCACAGAGTAGGAAAAGCTGAGGAAGCCAGCACCATTCAAAGAAACAATTTCCTAACAATTGTGTGGGTCTGGGGAAAGAAGGAGCAACAGGAGCCCACCTGGTTAATGGGAGTCCTTGCTGAGGTCTCCTTGACTGGCGGAGGGGGTGCCCGGGGCAACCGGCTCACGGGGGTAGGCACTGTGCTGGCCAGACTCCAGGGGCTCAGGCAGTCCACATTCCTCAGGAGGACTGAGTCCTCGGAGGGCCGACGGGCAGGGTGGATCAGGCGAGACTACGTAAGGTACGAAGGCAGCCATGGCCCCCGTGGGCTGCTTCTCTGTCCCTGGGAGCCCTGGAGACCTTGGCTGTCCTGGGCAGCTCTGCCAGGGCCTATCAGGAAGGTGAAGGGAACCAGATCTGCGTCTTGGGAGTGAGGAACAGCCTGAGAGGCTAACACAGCCAGACAGCTCTCAGCCCAAAGGTGGTGGCTGAAAAGCTGTCCCAACAGCCCAAGAGAAGCTCATTAATTGAGTGCATCTCTATTCTAGGTATGTGGGCGGGCTAGGTGGATGGTCTCCTTCTTTCGAGAACATTAGAATATCCTCTTCAATCAGTAATGCTAAAAATAATTAAAGTAAGAACTTCTATTTGTGGAACAAAAGACAGTTTACCTGCATCCTCATTCCATCATTATAACAACTCCTGGAGGCTAGGAGGTGTTTTCATCACCACCTTACAGATGTGGAAATGAGGATCAGATTAAGTTTGATGACTTGGCCCAGGTTGCCTGGCTATTGAACAATGATGCCAGGATTGTTCCAGCAGCTCTGGAAAGCCTGTACTGATAGCCACTATACCGTACTGCCTCCCAGGGCACCAGAGAGCTCACATCTAGATCCCAGGCCCATCATCTCCATGTTGCAAAAGAGGCAGTCAAGGCTCTGAGTTAACTCAGCCACTCTGGTTTATTTACTGGCCTGTCTAAGCCTCACAGCCAGTGAGTCTACACAGCAGGTCTAGTGTAGAACCAAGTGCTGACTCACTTCAATCACATGCCCTTACCTGCTGTGATACCAGCCAGTGTGTACAAAAAACAAACTCAAACTTGGCTTTCATTAAATGTTTAGTTTTTGTTCCCTTCTCCTCCTTGGAGATCATATCTATAAAATTCACCCTAAATACCTCACAGGATTGCTAGGAGTAAAAATATGAATAATAGATAAGAAAAGCCATTACTGTCATTAAATCATCAGAGTACCATTAACCCCTCTCATCACTGCCCTTGGAAAACAGGGCTTTGGACCACTACATTTGCATCCTTTGTTCAGAGACATCCCACCCGCCCCCTCCAAGGATGCCTGCTGTGAATCCACATGCCAGCTTCTTAAGGGACAGCCTGCCCTGGCTGGGCTTCTAGGATGGAACAGGCAGGTTCAAGGAAGAGCTGAGTCAGGCTGGGCCATGATGGGATCAGCCAGGTCCTGCTAGGATTTCTTAGAGGACTGGGGAAGAAGGACACCTGAGAAAAATGCCTGGCCAGCTTTGGAAGATAGCCCCATGTGAGATTTGGGACAGAGGGAGGGTGTGCCAGAGATAGTGCAGGAAGGCAGAAACAGAACAAGACAGAAACAGCTCTGGTGGACTACAGGCCAATTGCTACTCTGGAACCAAGTAGAGCAGGTCACCAGGTACTTTATACCACAAGGACTCTTACTCCAGCCACCAATACCATTTCTATCACAAAGACCTGCTCCTGAAGAGCTTGTACCGAGAATGAGTTGAACAGCTCATCAGTGAGTCATGAAAACATTGCTTAATTTCTATTTCAGGGGGATAAAAGTCCACAAGACAATATTGATATAAAGTTCTTGCAAGGACCAAAATGCCGCTTGAAAAATGGGGAAGTGAAATGGTGAGAGAAAGGGCTGTGTCTCAGAGAGTTAGGGCCCAGCTGCACAAAAATAAAGGTAGGTCCATTCCTCCTAGAGTGGCTATTAACTCCAAAAGCAACATCTTCCTTTCACTCCCTCAACCAAATGCTTTCAGTTTTCCTACGGTCTTCAGTCTTGACAGGTAAACAGCTCTCTGATGGTTGCTACTGGCCCTTACTGGCTCTCTTTGACCCCAGGATCTGCTAGAAATAACACAGAAAAATGAGTGTTTTCCTATCTGTTAAAAATGAGATAATGTACCTGGAAGGACTATTGCAAGTGTTAGACATCATGCAGATGATACGTAGGTGAGTTATTCAGGGTCAGGCTTAGATGCAAAAACACAAAAATCCAAAAGAACAGTGACTTAAACAAAAAATGTATTTCCCTGGAGGTTGGAAGTTCAGGGATAGTGTCAGCTCTTGGCCACTCTTAAAGTAGAGTTGATCCTTGAACAAAATAGGGGATAGGGGTGCCGCACATCTGCACGGATGTAACTTTTGTTACAAGTGTGTATGTGTAACCTTTGACTCCCCCAAACCTAACTACTAGTAGCCCACTGTTGCCTGGAAACCTTACAATAACATAAAGTCAATCAATATATATTTTGTATGTTATATGTATTATATACTGTATTTTTACAATAAAATAAGCTAGAGAACTAGAAAATGTTATTAAGAAAATCATAAGGATGGGATCCCTGGGTGGCGCAGCGGTTTGGCGCCTGCCTTTGGCCCAGGGCGTGGTCCTGGAGACCCGGGATCGAGTCCCATGTCGGGCTCCCGGTGCATGGAGACTCCTCTCTCTCTCTCTCTCTGTGTGACTATCATAAATAAATAAAAATTAAAAAAAAAAGAAAATCATAAGGAAGAGAAAATAGATTTATAGTAATGTACTATATTTATTGAAAAAATCTGTGTATTATAAATGGACCCATGCAGCTCAAACCCATGTTGTTCTAAGGTCAACTAACTGTATCTCTCCTCCTCCTGGTCCAAAATGGCTGACAGTGCTCTAGCCATTTCATCTGCACTCCGGATAGCCAAATGGGTGAGAGGACAAAGAAGAACATGCTCACTCACTTTAAAGAAATGTCCTGAAAGCCCAATACAATGTTTCCACTTATATCCCATTAGCCAGAACTTAGTCACATGGTTGCTCCTAGCTATAAGAGACACTAAAATCTTCATCTGAGAATGAAGAAGTCTTTTGCCTGGTACATGTCTGCTACACATAAAATCATAGTCTGTTACTGAAGGAGAGACTGGAGACAACGGTATTTCCACCAGAGTTATATTCTCAAAAGACTCTCTACTTTGATAGAATTTAGAGCTAGCATAGGATAAAATGTCCTTGGTCAATGTGGCCTGTTCTCTCCTTTTTTTTTTTTCTGCACCTGTACATGCAGGCATACATGTGCACACACACACACGCACACACACACACACAAACCACATAGGAATGACCCATAAAGAAATAGGTGCTGTCAGAATGGAAGCTTTCCTCTGCATAGCCAGTGGGAGAAATGGAGTCCTTAGGCCTATGAAAAGTAGTCAGGTGCTTCTAGAGCCAGCAGTGGGCAATGACAAGCAGTGGATCCAGGCCACTGCACATGGCAGTCTAAGTGGCTCACTAGGGTCAGGGATATCTTACAAGAAGGAGTGAGTGGGTTGTCGGACAGGTGGTCATAGCACAGCCATCAGGAGGTGTCTGACTCAGGAACATGATTCTAACTCTAATTGTGGACTGGCAAGAGAAAAAAGCAAAGACAGGGTCCTGGACAGATGAAAATGCTGGCACTATGAGCTAGCTAATCCAAACTTCATTTCTAATCCTCTTCATTTGCCTGCCTCTACCAGCTAAAAAAAAAAAAAAAAAAAAAAAAAAAAAGCTAAATACTCACTTTCTCAGGCTTCCTTGCACCTGCAGGAGGTGGGGGCATATGACACAGCGCTGGTCTATGGGATACAACTGGAGTCTCATGGGTCTTCAGGGAAAATATCTGCCTTCCTCATAAAAGGAGCAGACAACAGCAATGACAACAGCAACCAACCAAACAAAAAGGGGCAGACAAAACTGGAGCCTACTCTTCCTTTTCCCATGTCTTCTTGTCTTTTGTTTTGTTTTGTTTTGTTTTATTTGAGAGAGAGAGCATAAACTGAGGGAGAGGGACAGAGGGAGAGGATCTTAAGCAGACTCTGTGCTGAGCAGGGAGTTTGATGTGGGGCTTGATCCCAGGACCCTCAGATCATGCCCTCAGCTGAAATCAAGAGGTGGACGCTCAACTGACTGAGCCACCCAGGCGCCCCACCATGTCTTCCTGTCTTGAATGTGGACGTGATAGCTGAAGCTGTGGCAGCCATATTGCAACTATAAGGGAAAGGCCAATCAAATTGGGCCAATGGCCTTGACATCATTGAATCACTGAAACAAGACCAATTACCATCTCCAGATATGTTGTTATGTGAGAAAAATAAACATTTACTGGTTTATTTTTTTAAGATTTTATTTATTCATGATAGACTGAGAGAGAGAGAGAGAGAGAGAGGCAGAGACACAGGCAGAGAGAGAAGCAGGCTCCATGCAGGGAGCCCGATGCGGCACTCAATCTTGGGACTCCAGGACCGCGCCCTGGGCCAAAGGCAGGCGCTAAACTGCTGAGCCACCCAGGGATCCCCCATTTACTGGTTTAAACAGCTCAAGCAGCTCTTAGTTAAATGTTACCTATTACTTGCAACCCAAAGAATTACCATCTGCTACAACAAAAGTGGCAAATACAGAGGTACAAGATGAGCAGGGCTTCTGGGCAGTTATGAGAGGATACCATGGAGTCTAGTAGAAAAAGTCCAAGTGTAATAAGACCAACTTGGGTTCAAATCTGCTTGCTAACATGATGGCAGGCAGACTAAAGGCTCTCAAAGATATCCATGACCTAATACTAGGGACATGGCAAAAGAAACTCTGCAAACATAAAAGGTAGTTCTGATCATCAAATTCCAGTGTTCGTGTACAGAGCAGGGAGTTTCCCCACACCACCAAGCAATTTTCGGTGACACTAGCTGGGTGTCTTACAGTTCAACTCAATTCTGGCACTATCCGGAGATAGTGTTAGATCCCACAGGTTAAGATTGCCTGCCACTCCAGATGCCAATAACAAGCCCAGGTTGTTATCTATGCCTCTGACAACAGATTGAAGGTTCCAATGACTTCTTCCATGGATTATAGGTTAAGAGCTCAGGGAGGAAGGAAAGAAGAAATGGAGGGAGGGAGGCTGGAAGGGAAAGGAAGAGAGAGAGAGAAAGAGAGAGAGAGAGAGAGAGAGGCTTCCCTAAAGCCTCCAGAGAAGAATGCAGTCCTGCCAACACTTTTATTTTAGCCTGGTGAGACCCATGTGAGACTTCTCCTCTAACATACAGAGCAATTGGATAAATTTCTATTGTCTATCATGTAAGCTAAGTTGGCAGTAATTTGTTATGGCTGCAATAAAAAAAAAAAAAACTAATATGGATTTTGACACCAGGGGTAGGGTGCTACTAGTACAGAATGGGCAACAAGGAGTGGCTGGGGGAATTTTGAGAGGCATGATCAAAAAAGCCTAAATTTCTCTGAATGCACTCTTAGTAGAAATATCAGACATGAAAGGTCCTGCAAAAAAGGTCGCAGAATAAACTGAAAAGCATGTTCTTGGAAACTGGAAACTAGAGGAAAGAGAATCCCTCTTAAAGAGTGGCAGAAAACTTAGTGGAATTGTGTCCTGCAGTCATGTGAAAAGCAGGATTTGTAAAAAAAACAAAAAAAAAACAAAAAAAAAACAAAACATATATACAAAAGTAAAATTGAACACTTAGCAGAGATTTCCAAGCCCAGTGTTAAAAGTGAGGTCTAGTTTCTTCTTGCTGCTTTTAGTTAAATGAGAAAAGAAAATAACAAATTGAAGTAAGAAATGTTCAACAAAACCCCCAGGATTTGTTAGTTTTAAAAATCCTCAGACTATCTGGATGGCAAAAAATGCTAAAATTAACAAAACTCACTGTCAGAAATGTGCATTCTACAGCAAAAGCAAAAGGTATGACGCCTCCGAAGATGCTGGTCAGAGTATAAAGTCACATAAAAGGCTCTTAGATTAAGAGTGTGCCTCATAAATATCCCCAATCAAACTAGAGAGCTTAAGGTGTGTTCTCGGAGCCAGATCAACAACAGCCAAAAATAGAGATGAGATTATCTCGGAAAGGTCTATGAATAAGCCCCTTGTCTAATGGAGTAAATCCTCATGACACACATGGGAGACCCATAGATTTCTTGAGAATGTCACACCAGCAGAAACACTGCCAGCTTGAGCTGAAATAGACAAAATCCAAAATGAAAGAAGGTTGTCAAACCATCAAAATTCTATACACAAGAAACGGGCTGATAAAACTGCTCAGCCACAAATACATGCTACCCCCCACGAAAGGAAGGATGATTCAGAAGACAGCCAGGAACCCAGGGGACAGAGCCACAGCCACAAAGGATTATTCCCACATCTTGACACCTAAAGGAATTTTCTCAGCTGGATTTAGAAATGACTTAAGACCAGTAACTCTTATTTGCTTTCAGGTTTCTCCCTTTTTGAACTGGAACACCTATAGCTGTTAAACTAAGTCTGTCCTATCATTATATTTTGAGAACAGATCATTTGTTTGAGTGTCACAGGCCCACAAAGGCAAAGAATGGATTATTCCCAGAGCTTTTGCCAATACCTGATTTAGACGATTTAGATGGTAAAACTTGGAACTTGTGAGCTGATGAGATTTTGGACTTTAAGCTGATGCTATACTAGGCTAAGACTTTGGGGAATCTGGATGGAGGTGAATGTATTTTGCATGTGGGGCAGATATAAGCTTCGGTGGCCAGAGGATGGAAATACCTTTGGAAGGTTAGAATAACAAATTTGTGTTCAAGCAGCTAAGTTTGAGGTAAATTTTTTTTACAGCAGCAGTACAACCAATAGTACTAATATAGACACCTTGTATGATGAGTTGGGGGAAAGATGCATTTTGCCCCGTGGGATTAAAAAAAAGCAACCACCACCTTAATAAATGAGTAAAGAAATGAGAAAAAAAGTTTTGCCCCATCGAATTCTAGTTCCCCAGATAAATGATATCTTCATTTATGCTTGTCAGAACTGCAGGATTAACTCTAGGAGGTGTTTCCAGTCTAATGTTCCATTCCTGAAACATACACTTAAGAAATCTGTTTTGTTGTTCTGAGCCTTCGTTTCTACAAAGTAAAATGGGAATGGGGCGTCCATATTCTGTGCCCAGGTATGGAGCCGTGGACTGTTCATGGCTCTGTTCCCAGCAGTAACATGCTGCAATTGAAGAGGATGCCTTCTAGTGAACCATACCATTCCCTAGCCAGTGAAGTACTAGAGGTTCTCCAATGATAAGTTTTTCTTCAATAATCACACATATGTCCATGACTTCTATTCAGAGCCAATACTAAAACTCAAATTTTCTCTCTGGTTCAAGCTCATTAAGTTCCAGATTCAAATTTCAGATGACTTTCAAATTCAACAGGTCAAAAAATAATGGGATCCACCTTGATCTCCATCACCATCCTTCCATCCTCAGACTCTTCCCTCTCTTCACACTCCGTATCTGATCACTCATCAAATCTGTCCATCCTACCTTTGAATCGCCTTTTGACTTTATACTCAAGTTTCCACTCACATATGTTCTCAAAGATGTCAAACCCCGGTCACCTCTCACTAGGCCTCTCCCTTCACACACTCTATACACTCTTGTTAGAATTATCTTTCTTTCTGATTCAAAAAATATGATCGTACCAGTTCCTGAATTAAAATCTTTAATGATCCCGTGATTTACAGAATGAAATTCTAATCCTTCCCCCTGGCTAGCCCCATCTAGCTTTTTAATCTCTTCCCCAGTCACTATTCCTCGGAAATCCTATTTCTATCAAGCCATGCCCCTGGCCACTGCTCAAAGACAAGGGAACTATGTGAAAAAATATAAGTATTCTTATATAACTGTCCTGAGAAGCTTGGCTAATTTCGCCTCCCCCAATGCACCGTCTCCCTCATCTTCCTCAGATCCGAAGTCCTGCATCTTTCAACTTCTCAAAATCTGTTCTCAGATTCTTCATTCACACTGAGGCAAATGATTGATACCATTTTAAAGTGGTGTTGGTAGTGACCTGCCTTTCAGTAGATTTTATTCAGCTCATGAAAGAGGGACCAAACCAGCAGTGAGGTAAGTTTGGTTTCAAATGTGGATTAGATGAACACAAGTTTGTACAGTCCACCAGGAAAGGTGTTATGATGTAAGTTTGCCAAGTAAGAAACAAAACTGGTTAATGTACTACAGGGCAACAGAACCGTAACCTTTTGGTTATCTTTTCTACTGGACAAAAATTATTTGCCTCTATTCTAGGCAAGGTCTACAAGCTAACATGTCACTTCAGAGTCTGAACCCTTAATTAATAGTAAAAACCAAAGTCATACACAGCTACATTCCTCCAGATAATAAAATAATTCCCCATTGAGCCTGTTAAAGATTGCTTCGGTGTAACACTGAAAGGATAAACTGTCCACCTTCTTACCTTATTCCCAAGTGTTTAATGATTTTTTTTCAAACACATCAATGGAGGCAATCAAACTAGAGGAATTTCTGGCATCGATCAGTAGAGTTAGATGGGTAGATTAGAATTCTAATGTGTGCTCCTCTGCTTGATATCAACTGTGAATATAAATTTGCTGGTAAAGCAAATAATGAAAATAGGGTGGTACTGCTCTGAATGGCTAATACCATCTGATGAGCTCTGCGATTTTTGGATCAAAGATAAAATCTTATCTATTGGGGTTTATTCTGGTGACCCAAGTCTAGCCACGGGTTTGAAAAGCAAATCGGGTCTATTTCTGTCTACCGTTTCCTGGAAAACCCACAGGGCAACCTGGTTATGCAGATGCAACCTGAAAAGACTGCTGGTTCTGGAACAGACAGACTCAAATTTGAATCCTAATTCCACCACTTGCTGATGTTCTCTGAAGCTTACTTTCCTCACTTGCAAGATTATAAGTATCAAAACCGATGAAGAAGTGGTTCCCACTAGGGCTTGTCTGTCTGTAAAACAGCATTTTCCAGGTTATATACAAAAAGTAATGATTTTATAAGTATGTAGTGGGAGAAGTGAACCATAACACTACGATTTGAGAGTTAAATGTAAATATTGTTGTTTTTTAAATTTTGAGATTGTCCTTATTTTGTGTGTGTGGTAAAACATCTTTTTCTTTTGGTTTTTAGTTTGTAAGTGGTTTTACATGGCAAAATAAAAGTTGACCACCCCATGGCCATCTCCAAATGATTTTTTTGATACTGCTCCGGGAACCACTGTGAGAGAGTGTGGATTTACTTTGGAAATTTAAAATATGTGTCCAGCGAGCTCTTATCACTGTAGTATACTGTGTCACTGTTTGTATGGTGATGAAAGTATATTACCCAGCTGGTCCTAGGGGTTCTTGAAGAACCACACTGACACAGTGTCTCCCATGGGAGTCTACTGGGGGGCCAGGCACCTCATAGAGAAAGAATTTGGGGCCCATGGGCAGCATGGAGCCTCTGGGGTAAGCCCTGGCCTTCTATTTAAGAAGAGGAATTTCATCGCACAGACTTTTACTTCTAGGGGGGCAGAGGGAGTGGATAGCAATGAGAGGACCCTAACTCGTTAGGGGCTAGGGAACCTCCCTGACCTAAAAGTCAGTGATGAGAGAGAAGAATCCACTTTGCTGCAGGAGAGCAGGGACAGAGAAGGAAAGGAGGGCGTGGTGCTCATACTTAGGAAACTGGGGCAGGGGCGCTGGTGAGCTCTAACTGGCCAGGATGGGCTATGCAGCAATATTTGCACAGGAGCTAGGACAGCCCCAGAACTTTTGCCAGGATCAAGGGTACTGGAATAATCTCAGAGTCCTACTGGCCTCTCTGAGCTGACCATGCATGTTTTAAATTCCTTTTTTCACTTGCCATAGATCTTCATTGAAAGGAATAAAAATAAGCCAGGGATGAAAATCAAATTCACTCATATCTGAATTTCGACACAATCCTGTTACCATGTTAATATATAATCTCAGTGTCTTTTTTTCCCTATACTGACTTTTCCTAACAAAACATAACATGATATCGTGCAGTTTTCTACATTAAACAAACAAACAAAAAAAAACCAACATTTTTCCATGCCACTAGATGTACCGTGTTATTTTAATTGCTACATAGTACCATTGTGCAAATGTGCCATAATTTAACACACAGTGGGTGGGGGCATCTAGGTTTCTACAGACACACACTACGCTTGGGGGGCAATGATCGTTCTTGTAGCTAAATCCTTCCATGCAAAATGCTAATCAGACTCCAGATAATGCGCATATGAGCATCCACTGTACCATTCCTTCAACTTTTCTGCATGCCTGAAAAAATTTTATTTTATTTTATTTATTTATTTATGATAGTCACAGAGAGAGAGAGAGAGAGGCAGAGACACAGGCAGAGGGAGAAGCAGGCTCCATGCACCAGGAGCCCGACACGGGATTCGATCCCGGGTCTCCAGGATCGCGCCCTGGGCCCAAGGCAGGCGCCACACCGCTGCGCCACCCAGGGATCCCATGCCTGAAAATTTTTATAAGAAGATTAGAATGAACACTTTTTAGGGTCCCAGGATACATCATGAGCTCCTGTAAGTAGCAGCGCTGGTCGCAGAGGATGCCAGTTTTCGAGGCCCGACGTGAGAGCTGCAGGGTCTGTGCGCGCCCCCTCTGCGGCCCCGGGTGCCCGCCAGGCCCGGGAACCGCCCGCCCCGCCCGCCCCGCCCGCCCCGCGCGGGCCAGTCTGCCAGGGCGCAGCTTCAAAGCTGCAGGCGCGGGGAGAAGAAAAGGGCCTGTGTGCGGCGGCCGGACTCCGAAGGCCCCGTCCAGGGCTGCGAGCCCCGGGGGAGGGGCAGAGCGAGCTGCAACGCGCCTCAACAGAGTGGGCAGTCAGGCCGGGGGCGCCCCGCGGGACAAAAGGGCCTCAGTGCGCCGAGGAGGCAGCCCCGGGGCTCGGTGGCCGCATAAAGGGAAGCTGTGTCCCCGCAGCACTCAAGTTCACCTTTGTCTTCTGGGTCCAAGTCAAAGGAAGGTTACAGAAGGAGCCTGCAGGCTCTCCTCCTTCCTTGGGGGTCTGGTCGGTAGGAACGGCCAAGTTCATTCCCCAAGATGCTGGGAATTCAGATGAAAATAGAAACGCGCTCGCCTCCTCGCTGGGACAGCGGGCAGCGTTTATGTCAATAGCTGTGTCCTCTGGCTGGGGCCGACAGGATAGGGAGAGTGGGAGGAAAGCCAGTACAGATTCCTGGAACTGGTGGCCCTGAAGGGGACCCAGGCAAACACGTCACATGCAATATGAATCTGTCTTTGTCTGGGAGCTGGGGAGAGAACGGGACGGAGACTGGAGGTGAGCAGATTTCTCTCCACCAGACCCTAAGGAGCAATCATCGGTACAGATGCTGCTGCTGCTGCTGCTGCCGCCTCCGGGCATCTGGGTGGCTCTGTCAGTTGGGCGTCTGCCTTCAGCTCCAGTCATGGTCCTGGGGTCCTGGGATGGAGCCCCACATCCAGCTCCCTGCTGGGAGGGGAGCCTGCTTCTCCCTCTCCCTCTGCCCCTCCCCCTGCTCTCTCTCTGTCAAATGAATAAATAAAACCATAAAAAAAAAATAATAATAGGAGCTGCTGCTGCTGCTGCATCTCTCAAAAGAGAAAGGCCACGTTGCATCCTGGCCCGAGAGCCGCAGCCCATTGATCACCAGGGAAGGTCAGTGACGGAAGGGTAAAGGCTACCTTTCTTGGAGCTTTGCTGAGTCTTCTCCCAGAGTTGGCACACAATCCGCCGAGTTGGGCCAGGTCTCTGTTGGCAGTTAGGTAGAAAAAACTGCTCTTGGCTGAATTACCTGAATAATTACACTGGCCTGAAGCAGAGTGAAGAGTAGCTGTAACGACCAGCAATTCACAGCGCGGCTCTCCCTCCACCTCCACACTCCAGTTGTACATAAATTTCGTAATCCTACTTTTTGCTATAGAGGGGTGCGATGGTTAAAAAAGACAAACAAATGAAGGAGTTAACACCCAAACTTTGAATCTCAGACCCTAGTTTCATTTCCAACTTTGCCACTACTATCTAAGACTTTGGACAATTAACCCTATTCAATTGCCTTATCTGTAAAATGAGTGTATGATAATCTGCTTTATATTGTTGCTGTTAAGAACGAAAGGAGAAAGCATATGTGAATGCATGTAGCATGGTGGTAAGATTTCAAATGAAATCTTTTTATTCATTTGTTTTTTAAAACTTGATTCTTCCTAATATTGTTTTAAATGGATTTGAGGCTACTTGCACAAATAAAGAGTACTACACCGTAAATAATAAATGAATACTTTCAAATTTTGCCCTGTATAATTCTGATTTCTTTTCATCTTTACAACAAGAATGTATTCATCCATTAATTTATGAAATAAATACATTGAAGAACCAAGTGAAAATAATAAGGAAATTAAGGTGACAGCAGTGGTGATAGTATACAAAGGATTTGATAGAAGAGCAAGTGAACTTGCTAGAAGTAGAAGGTCAGTTTAATTCTGAGCTCCTGAGCAACCAAGACAAAAAGGAAAACGATCATTTTCATAATTCATGGTGTCCACTGATGAGAACAAACCTGCTTCTTAGGATCACAAGCTCTTTCTTTAGAAATTTCTTTTGAAAATTTGCAAGAATAGCCCCTTAGTGCTGAGAGTGTGGAGCGTGTGCTCTGGGCTTGGAACACACATTTATAATTTTAAAGATCCATATCAAGGAGCGCCTGGGTGGCTCAGTCAGTTAAAGTATCTGACTCTTGATTTCAGTTCAGGTCATGATCTTAGAGTTCTGGGATGGAGCCCCATGTCAGGTTCCATGCTAACTGTGGAGCCTGCTTGGGATTCTCTCTCCCTCTCACTCTGCCTCTCTTCTTTACCCAAGGTGCACACAGTCTCTCTCACTCTCTCTCTCTCTAAAAAAAAAAAAAAAAAAAAAAATCCTAAAAAAGTCTTTGAACGTTTGCAAAACTAAACACCATACTTTTGTGAGCACCAACAATGCTCTTTAAGAGTAGAGTGAGTTTGATGGTAGGGTTGCTTTTCATAATGCTCTTCAATGATAGCCTGATGTCAACGCCCAACTCAGTGAGGGCACTCCTCCAAGCAGCTTGCTTAAACAACACCTTTGCCACCACCACCACCCACCACCGCATTGCTCATTTACTCTCCAACAATCCTGTGGCTTGATCTAGGCCCATGCTAGAAGATGATAGAGCCAAGAGTCCAAACCAGGTTTCCACACCAGTATACTTGGCTCCACCAACAATGACTAACTCATGGGCAACTGTAAGGGAATCAGAGAAATAAAGAGACCTCTTCTTTTATTATGACAGTTATCTCACGGGCCAGAGAAAGGCAATGAGAAACAGAATAATGGAGGGTAGCTAAGTTAGTCAAGCTAACATGAACATGAAGAATTCAAGCTGAGAAGCTGAGAAAGGAGAGAGAGAGAGTTTACGCAGCAATGGAGAGAATGCTGGAGAGAACTGCTTGGGTAAATGCCCAGACTTGAAGCCTGAAGGTGGAGGTGGAGGGTGGAGGTGGAGGTCATGAGAGCTGTTGCCCTCTACTCGGGCGGCCATAACAAAATACCACAGACTGGGTGGCCTGAGCAACAGACTTTTATTGTCTCACAGGTGTGGAGGCTAGAAGTTCATGATCAAGGTGCTGGTAGTGTTGGTTTCTGGGGAGACCTATCCTCCTGGCCTACAGATGGCTGCCTTCTCAGCTGTCCTCACACAGTCTTTTGTGCAAGTGTGGAAAGAGAAAATGTGCCTGTGTCTCCTCCTCTTCTTAAAAAGATGCCAATCCTATTAGAATCAGGCCCCACTCTTATCTCTTCATTAAAGCTTTACTACCTCTCAGGCCCCCATACAGTCACATTGGGGGTGAGGGCTTCAACATATGAATTTAAGGGGGAACACAATTCAGTTCATATCAGGAGTCAAAGGTGGGGTCGGCGGGGTGTCCCTAGAACATAGTTAAGGAGAAAATCTAGATTTGCCAATGAGAACGACCCCCTCAGGCCTAGTAGGCTCCAGGACAAAGGCTAGTTCTACCTGGTAAAAAATACAGAGCTAAGAGCCCCTTTGGTGCACGGCGGAACCTCTGAAGGTTCTGACAAGGGATGAACATGCAGCATCACAGCCACGGTAGTTGGTTTGAGAACCTTACAAACCCAACGCCTGGCTCGGCCACATAATGAGCTCCAGGACCTTAGGCAAGTTACTCAGATGCTCACAGCCTCAGTCTCCTTATCTGAAAAACAAGGCTAATAATGGGGCACCTGGGTGGCTCAGTGGTTAAGCATCTGCCTTCAGCTCAGGTCATGATCCTGCGGTCCTGGGATCGAGTCCCGCTTCGGGCTCCCTGCATGGAGCCTGCTTCTCCCTCTGCCTGGTGTCTCTGTCTCTCATGAATAAATAAATAAATAAATAAATAAATTTTTTAAAAAACTAAAAAGCAAAAACAAGGCTAATAATAACTACCCAGTTCACTGCAAAAGGCAGAAAATTGAGGTCGAGTGAGGAGTAGCAGTAGGGAAGAACAATTCTCAACCTCCCTACACCCACATGCTCCCAATCGCACATAATCTACTATAAAGTAAAATGAAATGGTAGATGTAAAAGTGCTGGGTAAGCTAGAAGGCGCCACATGAACGACAGGAAGGATAATATCAATGACAGCGATGGTGACAGCGGCAGAAGCTGCACTTGGGCATGTCGTCAACTCAGCTCGGCTGCCTGGGGGTGACAGTACCGGGCCAGAGCGCTGCAGTGGCGGCGCTGAGGGGCCCCAACAGGGGACCGCCCTGTGACTGCCAGTAACTGTCCTCCCCTGCCTGCAACAACGTGCCCAGTTACTTCCTCCTCTGCTCCTGGTCTCTCCCTCCCTTCCCTCTAACTCCCAACCCCTCCCCCCAAAACCTTAGATATTGGGGAGGCAACAGCAGGCCAAGATGAAGCCCCAAATCCTTCCAACCAAGTTTGGCCCCGGGTGGGCATGTCCCCTTCTTTCCACTATCACGACTGTGAGTGAATCCGGGGTACACACTAGGCTGTGTGGTCTGTCTCCCCACGGTAATGGGTGCTCTGGGGATGAGGTGGGGGTGCTGGGGCTACCATCTTGCTGCTCTTGCCCAGGTCTACCCCAGTGGCTCGGGCACAGCAGGGAGCCAGATGGTAAGAGGAGAATGACCTTGGGAGAAGTCCTCTAAGGCTCGGTTTCTCTCTGGGAGAAGGGAGTGAAAGCATCCTCCCAGGGAGGCGGTGAGCACTACGGGACAGGACGCGGGTGAGATGCCAACGACTGGGCTGGGCACGCGGTATCCCAAAGGGGAGCAGTCGTGGTTCTCGTGTCATTGGAATGCTCACCCTTCCCCGGGCTGCTTTGGTGCGTGCCCCATATTCCTGCTGTGGCATTTGTTCATATGCAGAATTCAATGTTATAATCATCAAAATCACTCTTCACTGAATGCCCATCATGTGCCAGGCAGTTTTAAGTACTGCACATTATTTCACTCAACCCTCATACTCTTCATTATTATTCCTGTTTTATACATGAGGAAGCTCAGGGAAAGTTAAGTAACTCCTTCAAGGTGGGATGTGAAGCCCGGAACGTCTGAATCCAGAGTCTATGCTCTTAGCCTCCATATAAATTGCTTCCTACCCATTCCAAGGTATTGCCATTTATTTGCTTAGGACTCTTTCTCCTGGTTTAAATCATAAGCCTTTAAGGGCCAACATCTTGTTTTACTCCCCTGCTTCCTCTGTTACCCAGCACAGCATCTGGCACATAGTAGGTGCATGGGAAATAGCCACCATTTATGGAACATGTGTATTATGCACTAAATGTACCAAACATGGTACAGACACTACCTCACTTATGTGTTAGGAGCGATCATGTTCATTCATCAGATGACAAAACTGGAGCTCAGAAAGGTTACATGACACATATGTGATCAGGGCCCTAGATCTGCCTGACTTGGGGGAGCCTGTGCTTACTTGCAAGATATATTGCCGTCCTCCTAAACACAAGCACGGCATTATTGGGTCCTTGGAACACAACTCCACATGCAGATGTGGAAAATATATATACTTAAGTAAATAAAAGCTATCTCTCATTTATTTTACACACACACATACATACAACACATATATATTATTTACATACATAATAAAGGGCCAGTATGAGCATAGATTAGCTTTAAAAGGCTGCGTACATCTCCAGAAAGTTGCTTTGAGACGTGGGGGAGCTGATAAGCAGGGAGGAGACTTAGGTTTCACTGTGTGCCTTTTTGTATCTTTTGAATTTTGAACAATGTGTAGGTATTGTCTATTTAAAAACAATCAGACTTTTTTTTTTTTTTTTAAAGACTGCTATATTTTTGGTGGAAAAGATACTGGATCCAGGATAATCTCATCTTTGCCACTAGATAAAATCTGGCAATAATCAAATTTATTTTCAGTTTCTTCATCCATAAAATGGGTATAGGGATAGCTGCCCCATCTCCTCTAGAGGGTTAAATGAGATCATCAACACAAAAGCATTTCACAAGGCGTGTACAACCCGGCACATGCAACACGTCAGTATATCATAGTTGTATATCCAGAGCACATCCAGCCACTCTGGAAGCCGGAGGACCTTGTAAGATGCAGCATGGCCTGGTCAGAGGTAATTGGCATTTCCAGGTTAGGAAGGAGGTTGAAATGTGTAGCAGACATCTGTGGCCAGAGCAGCATGAAGAACTAGAATGAAATCTTTAAGCGAAGCATTTGTATCTCCCCTTCCATCACCCTAACACACCCGCAGGGAGTGGTCTCATGGCTCTTGGGCCTTAAGAACATTTACAGAGATGAGAAGATGGCCAGGAACAAGGCAGCCCTTCTCCGGCTGGTGGAAAGAAATATGGTGATGATGGTAGAAGATGGTGGTGGTCGGTGGTGCCACCCTGTTGTTTTCTGCTTGGTTAGAGGAAGATTCCAGGTGCAGGGAAGCCGCAGTGTCTGTGGTGTCAGGGGGTAGCAGAGTTTGGCAATCTCGGCCTCGGGAGTTCCATGACCCCAATTCAGCAAGTCCATTTTTTTTTTCGGTCCAGATAGCAAAGCTTTCCTTACAGAATCTTTTTTTCAAAAGTAGAATTGGGGCTGGGAAGAACTAGAACTCCAGGAGATTTTCCTAGGTTCTGAGGCACAGGACAGAAGAGAACCAGAGCCTGGGAATTGGAGTATTTCCAATCCAAAAGTTTAAGTGACCTTTGGGCACGTCTCTTCACTTCCCTGGCTCTGTTTTCTCAACTGTAAAAGAGGGGATAGAACCAAATCATCTCTTTGATTCTCTCCATATCAAAGATCACATGTCCTAGAAACTCTGCCCTGGGTTCAGCTCACGTTGTCCTGACTCACATGCGGCCAGCCCTGCATCTCTGACAGACTGAGGAATCTGCTGTGTTTCCTCATCCCTGTCATCAGCACTTGGAGGTCACAGATAGGAAGGGGTCTATCTATCCTGAGATATGAGCACCCCAAAAGGGGAAAGGGCCACTTGACTGACATCAAGGAAACCTTGAATCTCACACGTCCCCCCTGGAGTAGGAACATGGGTGAGAAACAGACCTTGCACATGCGTGTGTGCATGTGTGATCTCATGCAAGTGCTATATATGTTCATTTGCACGTGTTAGGAGGAGGAGGAGCCAGTATATTGTGATTGTGTAGCTGTCATGCTGAGTTGTATGGACTTTCTCCTAGAAACAAGGGGGAGATCACACAGCAGCATCCAACCCATGTAGCTGAAATACTACATTTGCCACAACATGGTTTCCTATAGTTGTGGGGAAGTTTCTATCACTTCAGCTCTCATATGAGTTATCTTTAAGGGCTTCTGGGGTTTAATTTGGAAGTATTATCAGCACTTAACACGGTTACTTTAGGAAAATGTTCTGAGTCCCAAGCAGACAGTTTATACATTCTCAGCACACAGCATGTGTGAGTTGGACTTGCATGTATTTCTCTCCACCCCACCATGGTACCCAGCACAATCATGGGCACATAATCAGCAGTGATCAATTAATTCAGTTAAAATATAACAAGAGTTCTCATTTCATTACTTAATAAGTCTCCCTGTGTGTTTGAACAGTGGGGTGACCAACTCTTCCCAGATAACCTGGGACTGTCTTGGTTTTTAAAATTAAGTCCCACATCTGGGGAACCCCTCACTCCTCGGGCAAACCAGGAAGTGATGATGTCTTTAAGAAGAGAGTGAATCCTTTGTAGGTAGGGACTCTGTGCTCCATTCTCCTTCCCAGGAACACGGAGGCTACTCAGGCATTTCTAAGCCCCGTCCAGTGATGCTCCTAAGGACCATGGTTCTAGGCAGCTGTTCCCTAAGAGGTGGCTGGAGGAACATACAGAGGCTTCAGTGCGTCAGCCTCAGCTCACTGAGGAAGGCAGCTGGAGGCCACTTCGCAGTGTCATATAAGCCATATTGCTTGAGTCAACTGTGCGGTCAGGGCCAGACCTGCTCATGCTTCAGGCCTTCTGCTAGCACTTGACTCATGCTTTTCTTGGAGCATTTGCTCAGCAGCCCTCGCAGAGGTGTCTCCCTGCCCTTTTGCTCCTCACATGCCTCCTCATGTGATGGGAGAAAGTAAATGGGATTCGTGGGAGGAAGCACTGGCATGTGATCAGAAGCCGTGGGTGAATTCTCCTTATCCTCTTCCCCAGGAAGTGAGGGGGTTGGGAAAGGCCTGTTTTATCCAGAAGATCTGGATGAGTCTGGCTAAGTCTACTAAGGAACATTAGAGAATATCAAATAGGTGCCAGAAACAGAGGTCAAGAGCGTTTGAATGCGCTGTGTGAGTACATGCCCACTGACTTGGAGCCTTGAACCCATACGGGACTAATCCAGCATCCTGACATCAGGTTAGGGCAGTTTCTCAACCTCTGCATTATAGACATTTTTGGCCAGATAATTATTTGCTGTGAGGTGGGAGGGGGTGTTGTCCTGTGCATTGTAAGGTGCTTAGCAGCATCTCTGGTCTTGACCTACTAGATGCCAGGAACACTCTCTCCCATCATGATAAACATGTTTCCAGGGATTGCCAAATGTCCCCCGGGGGAGAAAATCACCCCTGATAGAAAACCTCTAAATTAGAGCAGTCCAGACATCCCTTGTGTGTCCCAACCTCATGGAAACTTCACAGTGTAAGCAACAGATTTTAATGCATGTTACATGAAAAACGAGTTCCCCAGGATGTTCATAGTTTTTGCACAGAGAAGGTACATTTGGGCCAAGTAAATTTGGAGAATTCTATGTTCCATGGTACAAAATATTGGGCAAATGCTGCCTGAAATAGAATAAATCTTTCCCCTTTTGGCGAGTCAAAATGCATTAGGATATTAGAGGTTCTAAAACATCTGACAGCAAAGAACCTGTTCAACACTGCTTTTTCATGGCCACCAATGGCATTGGAGAATCCAATCTTAACATCCAAGCACACAAACCACTGAGCCACATTCTCAGTCCCAAATCCAAAAATCCCAAGGAAGAGACCCACCGGCCTAGCATAGATTAACTGGTCAAGATTCCCAGACCAGTCAATGGTCTCAGGATCAGTTAACTTCTTGCTTCTGTTGCAATTAGACATTATATTCCTGGTGAGGGTGGAATGGGGTGGCTGTGGGGCCATTCCCTAAAGAAGGGACATACTAAACAGACAAAACAATAGATGCCTAGCATAGTTCCTTAATAGTGATTTCCTTTAAAAACATTGTTTTTCCCTTTGTGCTTTTCCTTAATGCCAAGCAACTTTATCGTCTTGATTCCTGCTCAGATTTCATGAAAATTAGTGGTAGGATATCTAAATTGCTGCAAAAGTTGCAGGGACATGAAAACTTTTTCTTAAATTCTTGAATTAAAAGGGACAGGTTGCTCAATATTTCCAGGGATTGGAGATAAGGGTCACTGTAACTGGCAAGGGTGAAGTCAGCTATGTATACAGATCCAGAGGTTTTACTGGTTATATTCTAGGTAGTTATCCTTTTAAAGTTTGGCTACCATGAATAGCCAGGAGAAAAAGAGCCTTTGAGGAGGTAAAGCAGCCCTGTGCAGACCAGGGCATCATGATCAGGCTTACTCAATTTCTATTCTGAGCAAGGGATGCTGTCACTTTAAACACTGTGCTCTGGTTGCTAAGGGAACCAGATAAGTGGGTTGCCAACACAATCTTGAATCTTCCTATGAAGATTAAAGCACCTTGCTCCAACTAGAGCAGATGGGAGAGGCACAGGTGTGAGACATATTTCTTATTACTGGGGGGAGGGTTAGGCCAGGTGAAGGATGGAGATTGTTTCTAGTTCATGGAAGATGATAAAATTTGTAGCTACTGGCTATTTGATAAACCTTAACTCTTTGCTACATCAGTCAGGATAGGGGTTTAAGCCTGACTTCTAGTTCCATTTCTACCACTAATTTTCTTTGTCAAGATATTGAAGTGAGATTTGGTGCCAAATTTGGAAGTCAGTTATAGAACAGAGAATGGTTGTTTTAGTTGGCCTGTTCCTTTTGGTTATTTTTTATTTTTTTTTTTACTTATTTATTTCTTTGAAAGAGAGAGAGAGAGAGAGAGAGAGAGAGAGAAAGAGGTGGGGAGGAGCAGAGGGAGAAGCAGACCATCTTAAGCAGGCTCCATGGCCAGTGCAGAGCTTGACATGGGGCTCAGTCTCAGGACCACCCTGATATCATGATTTGAGCTGAAATCAAGAGTTGGACACTCAACCAACTGAACCACCAAGCACCCCCCTTTTGGTTATAACTCAAGCATATGAGTATAAAGAATAATATGTCACGCTCTCATGTACTGATCACACAGCTTAAGAATAAAACATGATAGATACACTGAAAGTTGCTAGTGTATTCTTGCCCCCTTCCTGGTTAATCTCATAGAAATGTCTCATATACGTGTCATCTCCCTCTTTATGGAAATTGTAGTTACTAAACTTACCATGTTTTCAGCTATAAGCAATTTTGGAACATTAAATACAGAGTAATTTGAGGAGTCCCCTAGTCTGGGGTGAGGATTTTCTATTTAGGACTCAGGTTAGTTTGTCCTCCAATCTCAACTCTGAACAAATGTGAAAAAAACAAAAAAACAAAAAAAACAGAGGTGTAGTCAGGAGTCTGTATGTATGAGTGTAAATGCTGCAGAGCATGACTGCATTACCAATGCTGATTTCCTTACTTCAGCATTCATTCATTTATTCAACAATGATTTACTGAGTGCCTATTTTGTGCCAGCCATTCACTAGGCCCTGAAGATAAAGCAGGAAAATCATCCAAAGACCCTGCCCACATAGTTTAGTAGGGGAGAGAGACAAGATGAATAAAATCTACAGGAAGTTAAAATGTAGTAAATGTAAATGGGAAAAAAAAGAGCGGGTTTGAGAAGAAAGTAACCAAGAGGTTATAATTTCAGACAGGATAGTCCCTGATTCCCCGGAGGCTTTGCTATGAAGGTACATTTGTCAGAAACTCACCATAGGCCTTACAACACTGGTTTTAGGAAGGAGAAAGCATGGATGAACAATGACAGGGATGATGACCTCTAACATTTCTCCTACAGTTGAGAAAACAATCATTTTCAAACTTTTCTCTCCTCTTTAACCAGAGGTAACAAAATAAACTGCTTAAATATCGATATATTATCAGTATATCTCAAGCTGAGGGTTTGTTAAGCAACGCAAGTGCTCCAACTCAGGCAAACAGAGAAGACGGAGAAGCAAAGAAAACCTAGGGAATCTGTGCATGCCTAAGTAGGTACCACTTTTACTCAAAGCTGTTAGCCAATTAAATAAGAGTGCAACCAACCCTGATTGCTTTAAATCAGAGTCCCACCATAGGAAGGCCGTGGTTATTAACCTGTCCCCTCTGGGTAATTCAAGGCCAATGACCAAGCCTTGACACCTCCAAAGACACAAAACACTCGTTCCTCAAACCTATGCCACTGTAGGCTCCCACTCACAGCTCACCAACTCACAATTCCAACTCACGATTCCATCCTGTCTTTGGTCCCTCAGTAACTGGACAAAGAACATGATGCTCAGGTAGGAGCTCCAAATTTCATGCAACTCAGTATCTTACTTGCTCCAACCCTGCTTCTGGACTGAAACCTTGAATGCAAGCAGTTGAGTTGTAGCCAGTTATTCAGCCCATTTCTTTTCTTTTTTTTTTTTTTTTTTTAAGTTTTCTATTTTTAAGATTTTATTTATCAGAGACACACAGAGTGGCAGAGACACAGGCAGAGGGAGAAGCAGGCTCCCTGCGGGGAGCCCGATGCGGGACTCGATCCCAGGACTCTGGGATCACAACCTGAGCCAAAGGCAGACCCTCAACTACTGAGCCACCCAAGTGCCCTATCTAATCCATTTCTGTAAGAGTGAATGTCTCTTTATTTGCCATAGGGTTGCCAACTAGTTACTCAGTGTAAGGGGAGGAGTGGGAGAAGGAGAAATACAGGGATCAGGCCTGGGTCCAGATGAAAACATTTCTGATTTTTCCAAACCTTGCACTGCGGAAGCTCTAGCAGAGTATGCCATGGCCCCACAATCCACAAAGCTGCTATTGATACCTATTCTGCAATTAGCCACCTGCCTTAATTCACACATGTAACATCAGAAGAACTTAAGGCAAGCTAAAATATTAAATTGTCAAGATAATTTAGAAATGTCAAAAGACCTAACAACTTAACACATGAGCTAAATGTCTTGACTGTGTCCTCTTCTTTTTCTAAAATGAAATGCAAGGAGTTCTCTGGAGTTCTGAGCTTAGCTTTAGAGCTAAGCACCTTTTATGGCAAGGCCCACTGTTTAGGATACTTCCCCTCTCTCCCCATTTTAAACAATTATTAATTTCACTGGGTAGCCTTTGACTTTCCAGGTGCCATGCACACCCTCTTCTGGTCAGTTAAAGAAAAACTGAACATAGAAAAAAAACTACAAGTAATGATAGAAATTGTGGTCCAAAAAAGGGAATATTCTGATACAACTGATGAGGCTTTCCTCCTTTCTGTGATCAGCAAAAATCCATTTCATAATTAGAATTAGTGATCCTATTTTCTAACAGATGAGTCTACTCTTCAGACTCCCTACAGTGCATCATGACATAGTGACAAGGGACCATTCTAGGTGAGACTCAATAAAATCCAGTCCCTGAGAAAATCAGTTCAGTCCTGGCACACTTCACATTCCAGAAGATACTGAAGAGGGTGAGGGAAACACTGTTTGGTTTGCAACTCTGAGCGTTTTGTACTAAGACACAACAAAGCATAGTGAGTAAGCATAGCTTTGATATGGGACTAAGTCTGAATCCCAATTCTGCCATTTACCAGCTGTGGGGTCCCAGGCAAGTTACTGAACATCTCCATGACCGTTTCATCACTTAAAAAGTGAAAAATAGCATTTCCTCATAGAGCTATAGTGAGGATTAAATGAGTTAATATGGGGAAATGGCTTAGAATAGTGCCTAGCACAGAGTAACTAGCATATAAAAGAGAAAAAATCTGTAGGGGCTTTCTCCTAATGCTAGGATGGTCTCTGTAGATGTCTTGGCCTGTGCCACAGATTACACCAACCATCCCAAATGGAAATTTTCACTAGTTAACCTCCTCCTGCAGATTTTACAACCTCCTCTGTCAAAACCATCAGGGCACTAAGCAATGCGATGAGCTAGATTTGTCTTTTTCCCCACTATCTCAGACGTTGGGCAAGTCACAAATCCCTTAAGTACCTATTCTGAAATGATAGACTATATTTCAATAATCATTTTATTCGTTACAGAAGGATCTCCACTAGTTTTTACATGGTGCAAAAAAGCTGTTATTATCCCTAAAATGTGAAAAAACAATTATCCTTCATAAAACAAAAGAACAAGATGAAAATCTTTTCATGTTATAATTCACTAATTTTGCTAGTTTTTTTATTAGAGCATTACAATTAAGACATTAAATTATAAATTCATGTGGTATATTTAGAAATTAAATTACAAAATAACACAAATACTTTTAAGGTGTGCTGTGCCAACAAAGTTTAAATTTTTATAATTAATTAGGATTCAGATTTCAGATTAGGTAAACAGTTTGGCTTACTCTGTGATGTGTATAAAGGCTGGAAGGGGCAAGGGAGGAGGAAGATGTCTTTAAATAAATTATGTCACAGAAAAATTTTCAAAGCAAAAATTGATTACATTTTTAAGTGGAATAAGTTACTGTTGTAACCTGTTGGCACAACGTACAGAAAATACTTAAATGACAGGTTTTGTTTTTTTTTAAAGCAAACAGCAGCTTTACAAACAGTAATACTTCTTTATACATATATTAAAGTAACAATGTGTTAAGGTTTAAGAGTTTTATGTTAAAGAGTTGAAAAATGAATGTAGAGTTCACTACTCATTTGCACATTACAATCCCCACCCCGCCCACCTCCCCCAGCTTATTAAGAAATCAGACAAGTACATTATTTGGATATTAATTTTTCAATATTTAAACTATGTGAATTCCTTTTGACTAATTCTTTTCCAAATACTGGAAGCATATAAAATACCCTCTCTGCAAAAATGACCTCCAATCAAAGCCTTTAAAAACTTTTCAATGTATAACACACATTATTTTTCCCATGTTTAGTCAAAAGAAATATATTACATCATTTACAAACATATTTAAACCAAAAATTAAGCTAGTATGAACATTTGTCTTTTGAGAAGTAATCTTCACAGCAAACAAACCTACTGAAGCAGATATCTAGTTCTGGGAGTGCAATTCATATTATAATTCATTATACTTATGTACTGAAATAGAAATCTAATATTAATTATTGCCATAAAACAACCTCTACACACTAAGAAAAAAATCACTATGGTTATTTCTTGTGATAATGAACTTCTACTCTTACCATTAGATCTCCGAAGAGCCACCCACTCCCAGATCCAAACAAAAACCAAACAACGAGAAACCACTTCCCAATTTTTACACCTCCTGCTGTATAGAATATACAAATTCCAGAATTTATCTAAAGGAAACAAATTATAAAGACATTATTAATACTTACTTAAGATACTTTTCGACACAGTAGCATTTCCTTTGATAAATTCTGGACAGTCCTCTAGAGTGACCTGTCTCATATAAAAAAGGCTGTGGTCCCTTGGGTTTGCTGGCAGAAGAGTCTGCACATGCAAGAGCATTTATCTAACACATAATCAAACACTTCTGAAGTCTATAGTGAATTTAAAAGTTACTGGTGTTCTGAAGATTTCCTCAACTCCTCTTTTGATACAAATGTCAAAAATGTAAAATGACAATTCTCACTCAGAAGAGATATAAAATATAAGAAACCTTTGAAAAGCCTATACCTCAAGATCAAGAGTTATCTGAATCACTGACACCAAGCAAAGGAAATTTACACCATAAAAAGTATGAAAAGTTTTTAAGTTCACTTTTAAGATTGTCAGTAGTTCAAAATCTCTATCATTTCCTTAAACCGACTAACACTCCCGAATGTGTAGACACAGTAAGGTCTGCCACATATACATCCATGATTACTATTTCAGAGGCTTCATTCCTTACATGCTGCATTCCTTTAAGTACTACAGCAAACACTTTGTGCCTAAGAAGTCTGTACTGGAGAACAGTTTCAACAGGACAATACTGTCCCCTTTTAGCACGCTAAGAGTTGACAGACTGACATTTTCTATACGGCAATGCTCCTAAACTTTCACAACGCACAAATAGGTAAATCATCATCCAAAAATCACCTCTCCAGTATTAAAAGCCAGCATTATAAAACATCAAAACTAGCACAGTAGTCCCAATGAGTTCAGTACAAAACCTGCCCAATTCTTCTCTCCTGCCTCTGTGAGGCAGAGCCCTGCCTCATGAAACCAGAGCAGGGGAAGTAACCCTCCCTCCTCAGTTCTGTGCCTGCTTGTGGGAGCCTGTGAGTGTAAAGTTGGCGCGCCTGTGTGGGAAACTGCAGGCTCTGGGTAGGGGAAGAAGTTGGAGGGATGAGAGAAAAAGAGGTAAACTGTAATTCTCCCAACATGACATAAACTTGTAGAGGTCACTACCAGGTGATTGACCAGCAAAGAAAACTTTTAGCTCAGTAAGTTTCAATTCTCCCAAGCAGGTATACACATTGCTAGAGAAGGGCAGAGATAAGTGATAGTGATCAAGAGGTAATACCTGCCTAGATCTGTGTACTCTAAATCATCTAATAATTTCAGCACAATTTGAACAACTTTCTCTATTCTTCAAAACTTCCTTTTCCAGCCTTCTGATTATCAGGATACACATTATATGTAAAAGTTCCTCTCCCTGACCTCCTATCAGTAACTGTGGTTGGTGTTACATGGCAGGTGCTCAAGGCTAGGGACAAAATATGTATTATTTTTAAGAAGGTGTAATGGTTTTTCACTCAGGACTAGTTTGGATACCTAATCAAATCCAGAGCATCCCAAATCAGAAGCATGCAAAAGAACACACTAGGGTAAGACTTTGTTTCTGAAGAGTTTACACATTAAGTGGTAAGTGCTACAGTTATGTAACTGGTTACAGTTATTCACCTGCCACAATCTGCCTAACTTTATGCAGATACGAATATGTACAAGAGCATTCCTGAGGTAAGTAAGAAGTAAGTATGAGACAGAACCTGTCGGGTCCTATCATGGGTGACTTTTCACTATTAAAGACAACATCTATCATGTCCCACAAGTAAGGCCAGCTCTAATGTATCATGGTGGCTTCTTTGCTAGCCTAAGATTTGGAGGCTCTGTTTTAGCTCATCCCAATTTTAATTGATTACAATGATCAATGGCTTCTGAAATAAGCATCTGTGGACCAAAGAAAAGTCACATCAATTTTTAACACAAAACAATTGTGGACTTCGCTACCCTCAAGTCTTTTGTTTTTTTTTTTTTCTTTTTTCTTTTTCAGTTCTCCAAATCTACCTCCAGTTCTTTTTTTAAAGAAACCCAAACAGCTTTTGATTAAAGGAGGCTTAGTCTTGAAGCAAACATTGGTAACTGCTCCTATCCTTAGAGTCTTGATCTTTAACTTTCAAAATGACTCTCAACAGGCATTTTAAATTTATTTTCTTTTAAAAAACCTAGCCTTCTTCTATTTTTTAATTATTATTTTCCATGACAAAATAAGCTCGAATATTTCTGAATTTCTACACAGCTCTTAGAAAGATACTTAGATGCTAATTAAAAGCTAAGCTACAGATTATAGTAAAACAAGTAAAAGCTACAAAAATATTTGTCAGAAATTAAATACATATATTAAATACTGGACAGTGCAAAATGTTGAGATGAAGCATAACAGATAACGGCTGCAACCCTTACACAGTTGGAGACAGACAGTTGACATTTCCTGAGTTATAGACCTAGGGGCGTATAATTAAGATCAGAGGGCTCATTGTTTACTGAGCTGCAACTGCTAGGCTTCTGCTGCTCCTGACTTGCTTGGTGGTCAGTAGTCCAGGCCTCACCATCTATCCCTTGTTCTAGCACTTCAGGTGCCTCTGCCTCCTCTTCTCCACTTTGCTCTGCATGGTCTTCCTCAGAACCATTAAGGGTTTTTCCAAGCTGAAGAGTCTCCATTGTTCTCTGGGTCTCAGAGACCCAAGACTCAATTCTACTATTGAGCTGTACTTCTACAGATATGGGTTCATGAGTATAATCTTCCTCCTCTTCCTCATCTTCATCATCTTCTTCTTCAAGCATGCCAGGTACAAGAGTGCTGGTGGTGCTGGTGATGGAGGAATTCAGAAGATCTCGGCAACTGCCATCCAAAGAACCAGTCTCTGTACTCTGCTGGGAGGCCCATTCCAGGTCATCTGGCTTCACCTCCTCTTTATCGCTCACTGTTGATTTCCCAGGGTTTGTAGCTGAGGTAGTACTGCCTGTAGCCAGTAATGATGGCTGCTTACCAACAGGGGCTGCATCAAATGGAAGTTTACTGGGTTTTTCAGAAGTGCTATGCTTACAGGAAACCTCTCTCTCGTTTTCTGATGTTTCCAGCCCATCTGAGGTTTCCACCATGTTTCTCCAATTTGTTTCTGCAAATATCAAACAGATTTTTTAAAAAACAGACAGTTTCAGAATCATACAACTCGTAAAAGGAGGAAGAACAAACTACAGAAATTTGTTGGCTCACCAACTGGTTGGAAAAACTAAAATCTTAGTTTATTCTATACTGGTTTAAATGTTACAAAAGGAAAACAATTTCCAAAAATGTGCATTTAAGAAACAAGGAGGCAAAAATAAGTATATTAACACCTCAGAATGCACAAGATCTTATAACAACAGGAGCTCATTAATGCTTATACATAAACTCCATATATTCTTGAAAATCAATGAACTGTTTTTTTTTTTTTTTTTTTGGCTTAGAGGTGTACTGAGCAAGGATCCACAGTCACAGATAGCAGAGTCAAGATGTCCAGCAGAAATAGTTCTTTTTTTTTTAAGATTTATTTATTTATTTATTTATTCATGAGAGACCCACAGAGAGAGAAGGGCAGAGACACAGGCAGAGGGAGAAGCAGGCTCCTCGCAGGGAGCCCGATTTGGGACTGAATCCGGGATCCCGGGATCATGCCCTGAGCCGAAGGCAGACACTCAACTGCTGAGCCACCCAGGTGTCCCCAGCAAAAATAGTTCTAATTTGACATGTTTGTGTCATGCTTCCACAGCAAGTTATCTGAGAACTGTCTTAGCCTATAATGGGACTTCTTTCCACTTACAAGAAAAGAAGCTATCCATGCATTTCTAACATTTGTGAAAATCTGTTTTATAATATATGTAGCTAGGCTCACCAACTGAATTTGGTAGCCAAAAAAAGAAGTGTTATTATATAATACAGTGCTGATAATCTAAATCCTTTTTAATGACAGGAAGTCAGTTTAAAACAAACAAAAAAAACATAGTAAGAATGAGGAGATGAAGGACTGCTCTCCCCTCCTCCCTTTTTTTCCTGTTTTCTTTTCTTTTTTTTTTAATGGAGGTTTAGTTTTAGGAGCACAACATAATGATTTGTATTTGTATATATCGCAAAATGATTGCCTTGATAAATCAAGTTAACATCTGTTAGCATACAGTTAACCAAAAATTTTTTTTCTTCTGATGAGGATTTTAAGATCTACTCCATAGTAATTTTCAAATATGCAATATAGTATTATTAATTATAGTTGTCACGACTTATTCATTTTATAACAGGAAGTCTACCTTTTGACATCCTTTACTTATTTCACCCATTCCCCAAGACTCTGGCAACACACACACACACACACACACACTGGCTTCTTTATCCATTCATCTAGTGGACACTTGGGTTGTTTCCATATCTTGGCTACTGTGAATGAATGATGAGGAAATGAACGCCGAAGTATAGATATCTCTTTGGGCACACAATCAGAAGATAGATTGCTGGATTGTATGGTATTTCTATTTTTAATTTTTTGAGGATCCTCCATACTGTTTTCAGTAGTGACTGCGCAAATTTACATTGCCACAGTGTACAAGGATTTCATTTTCTCTATATCCTTGCTAACATGTTATTTTTTTTTTGCTAATAGCCATTTTAACAGGTGTCAGATGGTGTATATCTTATTTCAATTTGCATTTCCCTGATGATTAATGATGTTGAACATCTTTTTACATTAGCCATCTATGTGTCTTCTTTGGAAAAATGTCTATTCAGATCCTCTGCTCACTTTTTAATTGGACTGTTGGGTTTTTTGCTATTCAGCTGTATGAGTTCTTTATCTATTCTGGGTATTAACCCCTTATCAGATAGATGATTTGCAAGTATTTTCTCCCATTCAGTAGGTTGCCTGTCATTTTGTTGATTCCCTCTGCTGTGCAGAAGATTTCTGGTTTGATGTAATCCCATTCATTTATATTTGCCTTTAAAAAAAACAAACACCCCTCCCCCATCTCTTTGCATTATAGCTGCTATTGGAAGTTTTTTAAGTATGATGATTAAGCTGTAGTGATAAAACAAGTCTACTCAAATTAATATAATCAACTTGAATGTCACCTATCAACTATACACTGATAAAAATCATATTCTGGGCACTTGAAGTCAGGGCACATGGTTTGGAAAAAACCTTTCTTTTCTACAGTTACTTCAAGTTTGAAATAAGTCCTTTCCAGTCTCCTATCTCATGAAAAAAAAATCTATTCCTCTTCCTATATTCTCATTCTTAGTTAATAACACCATCATCTTTGTAGTCTCAAAGCAGAAGAAAACTTATAGTAATCCTTGACACTATCTTTCTCCCTTTCTTTACTGCACTGAAATTGTAATTATACCATGCCACTTCTAGCTCAAAAATATCTGAGGAAAAGATCCAAACACCTTAGCTTCGCATAGCCAAAGCCCTCCATGACCTGATGCTCTCCTATCTTTCCCAACTCATTCATTACAACCCCTGGCCATGCATTCTATGCTTGGGGTCACTCAGCATTCTTCTCATGGCTCCCAGAAATCATAACTTTTCTATTTATAATTCCTTGCTTTGCAGGCACTGTTCTTTCCATATAAGATGTTTTGCTCCTCTACCCTCAGACTCCCATTCATTCTTGAAAATCATCCTTAAATGTCAATTCCTTTCTGAAGTCTTTCCTGACTTTCCACTAACCTGAATTCCCACAGCACTTTTTGCACATAAAGTTCAAAAGCATTTGTTTTGCTATGCTGCCGCTTCCACCCTCCTTATCCTCACGGCTTGCTGATCTATGTCCCTATGGTTGGCCTATATTAAGTGCTGAAGGCAGAAAAGCCTATTAAAAGAAAAATGCCACATAACATTTAATTATGCCCTTACCAAAACTTTAAAAGGGCATAATTTTTTTTATTCTAGATGCACATTTATATTTCCTTCCAATAGCTTTTTTCCTTCTTTCAAAATTCACTTGGGGTCTTAGAAAAAGTTCCACCTCTCCCTTGTCAATGAGTCAAAGAACAGGAAAAAGGAAGGAGGTCAGGATACTAGGCCAGGCTGATCTTCTCTCCGGAATCAACCCCAGGCCTTCATCTACATGGGTCCTTGAGAAAGGAAAGGGAGATATGATTTTAAAGGCAGAGGCAAAGGACTCTGCTATTAGCCATCAAGAGACCTGTCACAATAATCAAAAAGCCACCCAAGCCACGTATCCACTGGGGAGGGAGGGTCTAGGCTCCCACCTTAAAGTAAGAGATGAAGCTTGATCAACAGGTGATGAGCACACAAACACATGCATAAAACATGGAGAAACAGAAGAGTATGAAAGTGCCATCTTTTTTCTAGGGGACAGGAGAAATCTGATTGGGAGGGGGAGGAGGACAGTCTAAATCCAGAACAGAATCTCTAGAAATCCACTTTTGATGAAAGGGACCAGAAAGCAAGTTAAAGGCAGAACCAAAGATCTCAACAAATCTAGAAATGATACTGATCCAAAACTACCCTGCTTCTGAATTGTTAATTATTTAATAGAACTTTTCTTCGCTTATTAATCCTTCCTATGCTTTCCTGTTTTGTTTACTGGGTCTTTGAGAAATTGTCTTTTAAACTTCAAATCACTAGAAGATTTGTCAGAGGATGCGATGTATGCATTTCTCCTTTTAGTCAGTACACACAGGGAAGCTGTCCATCTTTACTTATAGACAGAAGAAGCTAATGAGTTCAAGAAACTACAAATCTATCATAGATAGAACAAGCACATGAGTTCAAGAAACTACAGAAGAAACTAGTGGCAGGAAATTTAGGATGGATGGCCTACACAGTGAGGTTGTCTTTCCCTCATAAGTGATTACTGAAAGCCTACTACATTGTCCTATTAAGAACTCATTCAACAGAGAGAGAATACAATCACACTGGCTAAGAATGAAGATTCTAGTGTCAGACTTAGCAGCCGTGTGGTACTGACAAGTTATTTACCTCTCTTCATCTTAGCCTCCTCATCTATAAACTACAGTACAGCATTTCTATTTTAAAAAAATTTTTTTAAAGATTTATTTATTTTAGAGTAGAGAGAGAGAAATAGAGAGCAGGGGTGGAAAGGGCAGAGGGAGAGGGAGAGACAGAATCTCAAGTCTGAGCACCCGTGGCTTGATCTAAGGACCCTAAGATCATGACCTGAGCTGAAATCAAGAGTCAGACACTTCATCAACTGAGCCACCCAGGTGCCCCTGCAGTACAATATTTCTTATCTCATCGTGTTGCTCAACAATTGAATGTATTAATAAACATGAAATGCCTAGAAAAGTGCCTCGCACAAAAAATTCAGTGAGATATTATTATACATAAAGTGCCCATTGTGTACTAAGTTCCTATCTCAAAGAACTTAGAACCTAGTTGGGATTTAAGGTCAAAACAATCAGTATGATAGAACTGAGACTCAGCATAGGTGGAAGGAAAACATACGTAAAGAAAAGAAGGGATATACAAAAGACAGTAAGACTGGAATATCATAGGAGGTTTTCTATTCCGCCAATGATTAGCATTCTTTTCCCAGCTTTTTCTTTAAGCTATGGGAAAAAAAGCATTTTAGAAATCCTGCATCAGGATGACATGGAAGATGCTGCTTGTTGTCTACCCAACAGTCAGTTCCCATTTTTTTTCCTGGATAACAGAACCTCCAAACTTGGAATGATCTTGAGCCCAGTCCGGGAATTAAATGTTCTTAAGGAATTAAAATGTTCTTAAGACTACCATGGATATCCCATTCCTCCTTTGCCAAATATTCCCTAGCCCATCTCCCTTGCAGCTAAAAGTAGTCACAAGATCAGTTCTGGCCAAATCAAACAAAAGGAGAAGTCTTCTGAAAATTGTCTCCTGTGGTGATAAAAGGAACCTCCTACTTTCGACTACTAATGCCCAGAACCACAGCAGCAGCTACTTAGGAACATGAGATGATAAGCACAAGAATAAAAAGCCACAGACTGCAAATGGAAGAACAGAAAGAAAGAGCTATGGACTTTGAGGATATCATAAAATAGTTAAATATCTTGATTTCTTAGGCCACAATAGTGGTTTTATTTTTGTTGCTGAATGCTTCCAATACAGATAGAGTAACTTCATGCTTTCTTCTCAATGTTATTTGTGATTCCTTCCACTCAGTTTGTTGGTGTCCTCATAAATCAGTTCATCAGGTTCAGAATCTTTAAGATTCCATCTAAATCCCTCCTTAGGATTTAACCATTAGCTCTGCCAGATTTAAAAACAAAACGAAACAAAACAACCATAGGCCTAGGCCCAAAATGGTGTTACTTAGACTGAGTTCCCAAACTGGAGCTTAATAATTCCCAATCCAATTGCAGTTTCAACCTCCCCTAGAAATGTGGCCTTAACTAGTCATTCAGGAAATGTTTCTTTCCATCAGCACCAATGAGTCTGTCACCTGGGTCCTTTCCATTCTCCAAAGAAAGATGAGGTAATCTGCATAAGACCCCTTGCTTCTTCCCCTAGCAAAACAGTCTCCTTTTGAAACAATCTTTTTCTTTTCCTAATCACTTTCTTGCCCTGCCACCCCTTCTGCAATTCTTTACAGTGCCTCTCTACTTGCTAGACAGTGGCTGCCCAATTCATGAATCCTTTAATAAAACTAACTAGATCTTCAAATACACTTGGTTGAATTTTATTGTTTAACAGCTCATAGAATTTTAGCTTTGAGTGGAACCTTATAGATGACCTAAATGAACCTCTCCTCATTTCACTAAAGAGAAATCTGAGGCCTAAAAATTAATCAACTATTTCTCAGTCCCCCACGCAGAGTGTGAACAAGCCAAGGCTTCAATCTTTGAACACTTGGAACACTTTAAATTTGGTGCTTTTTGAAAATATCCCCTAAGTCTTTGAAAGGTTCTTTTCATAACTTTTCATGTGCCCAAATGAAGATCATGGGCATTTGCTCAAACCCAAGCTTTATGAATTACCTTGAAGTTTGCTTTTGAGATCTGCATATCAATATATAGAGAGAACTGATCTCATTTACAAAGTTGGCACTTTATCTTATTTTCAACTAGTGCCACTGCAGCCAAAAAAACATGTCTGCCTCTAAGCCAGTAACAGTTATCTTTGATCTGCAGTTTCCTAAAGTCCCATAATAACTTGTTCATTGTCTCTGACCTAGAGCTTTGTCAGAAGCATTCCAAAGGTTAACTACAATCAGAGACAGGGAGACCAGGAAAGGCAGTGGGAGAAAAAAAGGAAAGACATGATGACTCATTTTTTTTTACATGTAAATTTTAGGTGGCAACACTATTTGATAAACTCCCAGATAGATTTTAAAAAGAAAAGAAAAGAAGGAAGAACCAGGAGCCAAGTTGAAGGAGGTAGCTATCCTATTTTTAAAAAGAAAAAACTGGGGAAATGAACCAGAAATTAGATCATGAAAAGTGAAGAATTTAAGGAGTTCAAAGTGTTGTAGAAACAAGGCAAGATGTCTCTGCCTCTCTCTCTCTCTCTATGTCTATCATAAATAAATGAGTAAATCTTTAAAAAAAAGGGGGGGGGGTGATCCCTGAGTGGCTCAGTGGTTTAGTGCCTGCCTTTGGCCCAGGGTGTGATCCTGGAGTCCCGGGATCAAGTCCCGCGTCAGGCTCCTGGCATGGAGCCTACTTCTCCCTCCTCCTCTGTCTCTGCCTCTCTCTCTATGTCTATCATAAATAAATGAGTAAATCTTAAAAAAAAAAAAAAAAAAAAAAAGAAAGAAACAAACAAGGCAAGGAAACTCCTAAGATGTGGAGTGCAGTAAGTAATGTTATTTTAAACATTACACATGTTAAAAAGAAAACCACAGGCTCAGAAAGGCATCACTGAGGCCAAGTCACGTTCAAACCAGAGTTTAGAATCTAATCTAACTGCAGTTTCAATCTCCCCCAGATATATAAATCTGAAGAGTTTTCTGGTCAGCACCAATGAGGTAACCTGTTACAAGGGTCCTTTCTACCCCCAACAGGAGGATAAGACAATCCACTAATAAGACCCCGTTATCTGTCCCCCTAAAGGAAGGTGACCTGGCCAGGAACAGTCCTTTCTTTTCTTTTGCTAATAATTTCCTTACCACACCCTCTTCTCAATACAAACCTTCCATTTTGTGCAATTCTTCAGAGCTCTCCTCTACTTGCTAGATGGGATGCTGCCCAAAGCATAAATCATCTAAGAAACCCAATTAGATCTACAAATTTACTCAGGTGAAGTTTTGTTCTTTAACACATACAAATTCTGGGTTTTTAGTCTGTTTCTTCTTGATTACCATCAAATTTAACTTAAAGGTCATATGCCTAGATTTTATAAGCTTACATTCAATAATTTTCAGGTCTTTTGTTTACTCAGTAAATTAAAACTTCAACAATTCAGTCTAAAGTATTAAAATGAAACTTACTAGAATTTACTTAGTTATAGGTCACATGGTACATCTTGCTTTTTAAATTCCGTTGGGGACTTTGGAAATGTGACTAAATTACACAGAGTCTCAGAGCAAGTCTCAGCCCCAAATAGTCTCCTAATTTTTCAAGAACATGTTCTTTTTTCTTTCTTTCTTTCTTTCTTTTTTTTTTAAAGATTTTATTTATTTATGATAGATACAGAGAGAAAGAGAGGCAGAGACACAGGCAGAGGGAGAGGCAGCCTCCATGCTGGGAGCCCAACGTGGGACTCGATCCTGGGGCTCCAGGATCATGCCCTGGGCCAAAGGCAGGAGCTAAAACGCTGAGCCATGCAGGGATCCCCTCAAGAACATGTTTAATGCAATTTTTCAAACCAAGACTCCAACCAAAATGTGAATCAATGAGATAAAAGCAAAAAGTAGCATGAAAAATCATTTTCAAAATGATTTTAATCACTTAAATGATTTCAATATTTAAATCATATGAAATGATATATAACAACTTACCATATTCCTTTTCATTTACTTCAGAGATGGGTTCAGAAATGACACTGCAGAAAGAAATGGCACTTGCTGCAGAGGGGTTCCGAGAATGTCCCATGTGGTGTGGCACCTTTTTCACATTCTTCAAGGCTTCCTCAGCCTGCTCTTGCTCCATTGCTGCAACCATATCCTTATATGCTTTTCTGGCTTCCTCAGTGAGCTCCACTAACTTATTAAACAGGCTCTAAAAAGAGATTTTGATTAGTTCATTATTTTGTTATACTTTTTATTCCTATAATTAACAATAAATCTCTTCTACTGTTTGAGGATCACACACACTTTCAATCAGCAGAAAATCCAAATGGTATGCACACTGCAGAACTTTATAACATATTCTGCAACTTACAGATATTGTTTATGTAATTCTCACAAGTCTGAGGAAATTTCTTGATTCAATACTAGTCACTAACTGTGACATACTAAAAGTTCTTGCAAAGCTTATCAATTTAACAACTGCATCTGTTAGTATCTGGCACTACAGCAAATACAAAGACCACTGGAATACCATTCTGCTCTTGAGAGAACTTCCATGTGGCTGAAAGATAGGAGACACCAATGATTCAAGGTACCTTATCTTAAATACCTTGAGATGTAGAAAACGTTTTGGCTTTTGGAAGAAACCTCAAATCTAACTGCTGAGCATCACTGAAGAATTTCCAAAGTAGTTATCACCTCTGATAATAGGCCTTGAAAAACAGGCCTATACAATTTTGAGGGGTGGAGATACTGCATTCTTAGCCAAGCATGCAAAACAATAAATAAGGTACAGACTTAAGGAAGTACAAGGCTTGTATGGGGAGCAGTGAACAATCTTATATGGATTAGAATATAAGGGAATGAATGTATGCAATGTGATGTCAAAGGATCTAGAAGAAGATGGCAGTCCCCACAAGAATTAAAAGTTCCCTGTTGTAAAAAAAAAAAGTTCCCTGAATGTGTGCTTATTGGAAGAGCTTGAAGAAGATCAAAAGAAGTCAGTGATGGTGTGGCTAGCTGAGACCTTGATGATGGAAAATTTGACACTTACAAGAAAGACAAGACAAAGATATTTGGACAAATGCAAATTATAAAAATATAATAAAGAGCCTAAAGTAGAATGTGGAGCTAAATAATCAGAAGTTCCTCCATCAGTGAAACAAGAATGAACATGAATGGAATTAATAATTCTAGCAAAATTGTGGATAATGGACCATATACATATTAATAAAATGGCAAAATTCATATAGCACTGAAGTTGAACTTCAACAATTCTGACATCTAAAAAACTCCAAAGAAAACTGAAGTTTCCACAACCACTAGAAAATCCAATTGAATAATTTTTTTGTAATTTTTACATCATAAACAACCTTCTACTCCTGTTTAATGTCTTGATTTAGTATCACAATACAACATACTCACACAATAAAGATTATCAGATGGTAAACATGACCTGAACATTTCTAAGAAAATGTTAATATTATATATTAAATTATGCTTTCAGACAATGGGAGGAAAGTACAGTACAATTTTCCTCCTCCTACCAAGTCACTGTCATTTAAGTATAAACTATAACTGGATGAAAGAATGGCAAAAAATATCATTTTTTGCTATGGAATAATATGTCTCTGAAAATTAAACTTAAAAAGGAAAAATGTAAGTAGCATGCCTTACCCAGCTTCAGTTTAAATTGTTTCAAGTAGTAGGTACAATGAATGCTGTTGCCAACTGCATTGATTTTGAAGAGTGCTAACTACTGGTCATATCAAAATATACTCAGGATTTACTTATTTTTAAAAAGAAGAAAATAACAGATTCTGGTAAAAACAGTTTATGTGTTACACGTAACAGACTTCCTAAATATTTGTTTGCAATGTTTAACAATCTATGCATTTAACTGAAGCCAACAACAACAACAAAAAAAATAGGCATATGGATGTGTGATACTAACATTCATTTTAGAATATAAATAAAACACAGAAATAATTGGGAATAAAATAAGAAAGAAGAGAAAAAAAGAAAATTTAAGAGAAAAGCTATCAGGGAATATAAACCTTGAATGTCAGGGTAAGGGAAGTTTAGTTTAATTCAAAGTTAGTTTTAGCAGATGGTAAAAATAACTTAGGTGTACTACCACATTACTGCAAATGGGTACACTTGATAATATACCACTATTTCCTTTACCCCCATTTTAAGAGTATATTTTGGTTTAAAAAATAACTTACCTATCTCAAAATAGTAGAATAGGAAAACAACGTACAAACAAAACTGGCAAGCATTTTTAAAAAACCATACAAATACCCTAGTATATAAAATTCAGTGAGAAGTCAATACAATTAAAAACAAACATGTCGGGAACCCTGGGGGGCGCAGCGGTTTGGCGCCTGCCTTTGGCCCAGGGTGCAATCCTGGAGACCCGGGATCGAATCCCACGTCGGGCTCCCGGTGCATGGAACCTGCTTCTCCCTCTGACTATGTCTCTGCCTCTCTCTCTCTCTCTCTGTGTGACTATCATAAATAAATAAAAATTAAAAAAAAAAAAACATGTCCACTTTTCCTGACCTCAACCTCATCCTATTCCATAAACAGTGAACAAAAAAAGAGTACATTTTTATTAGGTGTCTTTATATATGACCCTTTTTCCCACAGAGGTACTTATCACCCAAATTCTCACATGCAGTTTAACATAGCAAGCAAGTATACATATACCACAAAATTTATTAAACATTTATTACCTGCTGAAAGTCAATTAATGTGAAAGGTGTCAGGGTCACAAACACAAGAGCCCTGCCCTTAAGGAATTCATAGTTAAAGGAAAAGAAACACAAAAACTACAGCAAGGCAGTATGACACCTATAACCGAGAAAAGCATAGGCTATCGTGGGAGCAGAAATACTGAGTACATACTCGTAGAGTAGGTGGGTAGATAATTTCATGGGTAGTGGGAGAGAAACTGAATGTACAGGGAAATGGTGTATGTAAACATGGTGACTAGATATGAAAGAACACACACTTAAATATATAAGAACAGTATGGCTGGGAAGAGGGAAAATGGTCCATGAATGGTGTTATAAAATACTTCAGAATCAACTTCGTAAGAGTCTTAAAATGTTATCAGTTAATAAGCATTACTGGAGATAAATAACTTATTCTAATTATTAATTATTATTATTATTACTTATTATCAGCTCCTATGAGCGAAGCTTTGTATTAGCAGACTAGAAGAGGAAGATAAAGGTATCATGAGTGCAGGAGTATTCTGACAATTGCTTAGGAATTTCACTTTCATAAAAAAATCCTCTCTAAATAAAGCATCCTCTTCTCTCTTGACTCCAAGTAGCACAAAATACAGCTAATATATACATTGAAGAAAATTATTTTAGATCATATGATATCGAATATCTTTACCCAGCAGTTAAATACATTATCATATATTACAAAACTGAACCCAGAAGAAAAAAGCGCTATGGGAAAAACAGGAGCTAAAATCTTTACAGCCAAAATGCTGTAGGATTAACTTGTGTAAATGCTTTTAACAATAAAAAAAGGAAATGTAATACTCAAGAATTTTCCACTCATTCTTGGGAGAGTCCTCTCACTTCTTCAAATGCTTAAACATAATGCTGGCATGTGTCAATAGAAAATGTATGGGGGGGGAGGGGAAAAGAGAGAATGAGGGAGTGTATCCTCTTAAGTCTTACCTCAGCACCAAAGTAGTTGAAGATTCCCACTACGCTAACAGGAACCAGCTTGTTCACACAGCGTCCTAGAGCTTTTCTTCCAAGGGCAAATACAAAAGGAATTTCTTGTTCCCGTGCCATGGCTATAACATTATAAAGAGCCTCATCCAGGCCACCTGAGAAAGTCAACACATGATGAGGTCTTAATTTACTTATTTCCTAAATGGAGGTATTTTAGCACCCAATAGCTAAAGCATAAATCACAGCAGCAAAGGATTCTATGAATGCTTGTGATACTACCACTATTGTATCTATTTTCCTATTGGAATTTAATGACATATAGATGTATGCACATATTTCCTTTCTTCCCAATAAATTTTAAAATTCTCCAATGCCAGGGGCACCTGAGTTGCTCAGTGGTTGAGCATCTGCCTTTGGCTCAGGTTGTGATCCAGAGTCCTAGGACTGAGTCTCACAGCGGGCTCCCTGCAGGGAGCCTGCTTCTCCCTCTCTGCCTATGTCTCTGCTTCTGTGTCTCTCATGAATAAATAAATCTTAAAAAAATTCTTCAATGCCAGTTTTTGTCTCTTCACAGGGAACAGTGGGAACCAAATTTCAATACATTTATTCAAAAAGAAATTAAAATGTTTAATAGTGGCGGTCTTCATCTACTCTCAGCTCAAGTGGCAATAAGACAGATACATATTACTCTTTTTATTGGTATTTCTCCCCTATGGGGAATATGCCTACTACTGCTACCTCTCCATCTGTCTACTCCATTTACTCAGTGTGGCTCATAAAAAGAGACAAATCAGGGTGCATGACACAGTAAAAAATACTGTGTGCAGGTTTACACAAGAGCCTCTGCATGGAACTGCTCATTTCTGAAACAAATCACCATAAGGAGGAGCAGAGAACTTTTCTCTAATTCAAGAGAAAAGGGCCATCAAAGGAAGGTAATATAAAATTTTTTTAAGGAGAAATATATTTGCAGAAATAAAGGAATGTACTCTCACAAGTCCTCACTCTGATTACAACAGAGAGGACACGTGGTTGGCCCAATTTAAATCCTTCACTAGTGTTCATAGATTAGGATTTCTTTATAGTCCAGTCTCAATTTTATTACTTAATTTAGGGTAACGAAAAGATTTCACTTTCTTTCCTCATGTTCAATGACATTATGCTTTATACCTAAACTCTGCAAAGACAGACATATGGCCTTCACTTTAAAATTCATCATATATCCTATAATTATACTAAATAAATATTAAAACACTTCAGAAGTAAAATGTGCATACCTTTCGACTGGATTTTTTCACAGTTTGGAGAAATTATAACACACTTGATCTTATTTAACTTCATATGTTTAGTAACCTCCCTTAGGCCCATAACCAGACGTCTCCTCGCTTTTGCTCTTACAGGATCTTTTTGGTAGATGCGTTCCTGAAAACTGACAAGCTCTTGAAGAAGAAGAGTCACACATTCATCAATCTCCTTACAAAGAACCTGATTACAATACCTGTATAAGAAACCAAAGACAGGTAAGTTCATCCTAATTTACATTTCTGTAATTATAAAGTTATGTTAGGAAAAAAAAAAAATCCAATATAAGAGTTTTCATTGAAAAATCAACTCTTTAAAATCTCTTATATCCTTCAGCAAATTAGAAAAATAGAAGAGGGAACGCCTGGGTGGCTCAGTGGTTGAGCGTCTGTCTGGCCCAGGGCGTGATCCTGGAGTCCTGGGATGGAGTCCCACATCAGGCTCCCTGCATGGAGCCTGCTTCTCCCTCTGCCTGTGTCTCTGCCTCTCTCTCTCTCTCTCTCTCTCTGTATCTCTCATGAATAAATAAATAAAATCTTAAAAAAAAAAAAAGAAAAGAAAAAGAGAAGAGTTTTTCTGAATTATGACAGATTGGCTTTTATGGGAAGGTTGGATTACCCTCAGATAAGTACTATCCAAACTTCCAATTATTAAATTATTAAGGATATAAATCAGATGTTAGCCTGTTATTTGATAAAAAGAGATGACATAATGTTTCCGGTAAGAAGATATAAAGTTATTTCACTCCAGTAAATATCAATGATGCTTCTACTCAGAAATTTAATTTCCTAGAAGCTAACTGAATGCCCTCAATATCAACCAAGTCATCCTCCACACTCACAATCTCTGGGAATTGGCTTCCTTGACCATAAAAATAAGGAGTTAGGTAAGATGGCCTCAACAGCTCCTCTAACTGAAAGTCTATGGCTTTGGAGGATGAACTCAGTAATTAAATTGAAGCCAAAATCAAAGAAGCTTTGAGGTAAAAGTCACATGCCCTTATAGCAAACAAAGGAACTGAATGAGCCTCTTTATGAGATCATGTATGGTTATAATGCGAGAAATAGAGAGGCAGTGAGTGAGGCAACTATAGCACTTAATTTCAGGGATAAGGAAGTCATCCAAGTTTATTTACTCCCTATTTATTTTATTTTTCAAGTTCTCATCCTTAACCTCTATTATAAGCAGGTACTTAATAGGGAGAATTGGTGTAATTTCTAATCTAAGACTAATCAGGCAAGTAAATTTCCACTTCTGAATTATGTAATAGAAAAATCTAGTCCGACCCTCTTTTAGTAGGAAAAAAAAATGTTTTGGAAATTTTTTTCTTTATGTGAAAGATAAGTAGTGTTTAATGAGATGCCTCGGTGGCTCAGTGGTTGAGTGTCTGCCTCTGGCTCAGGTTGTGATCCTGGGGTCCTGGGATCCAGTCCTGCATCAGGGTCCCCACAGGGAGCCTGCTTCTCCCTCTGCCTGTCTCTGTGTTTCTCATTAATTAAAAACAAAACAAAACAAAAAAAACTTAAAAAAAAAGATAACTAGTGTTTAAATAATAAGTATAACACTACTTGAGAAGAGAAGATTCAGACTGAGGAAAAATTAACTATCAAAGGTGCAAAATTAAAGAATGCACTTAAAAAATAGAGCATCAAAAATGCAGTTTTCTTTATTCTTTCTTCCAAATTACTTCATACACATGTAACATTTTACTCCCCAAGTGTTTCCTTTGTTCCACATCTGTTATTTGACATTTAATTAACTTCCCAAATCCAGACAAAAAGTATTAGCTCAAAAACAATAGTATAAAGAAGAGGAACAGGATAGAAGGATCAAGATGGCAGAAGAGGAAGATCCCAAGCTCTTCTCATCCCACAGACACACCAAAATTACATCATACAGAACAACTCACTGAGAATGACCTGACAAATAGCAAAAACATCTCTTCTACAACTCAAGATAGAAAAAGCCACACCAGACAAGTAGGAGAGGCAGAAAAGGGGTCCAGACAGAACCCACATTCCCTGCTCAAGTAACTCCCAAACAGGAGGGATATCACAAATGCAGAGGCCATTCTTCCTAAGGAGCAAAGATTCAAGTCCTATATCAAGCATGCACACCCTGGGGATCTGCATCAGGAAGATGAGGCCTCAAATCTCTGGTTTTGTAAATCAATGGGACTTGACTCTAGGAGACCTAGAGTTCTAAAGGAAATGGAGAATAGTAGAGTCTCAGAAGGCACAGGCACAAACTCACTGGCCGTGAGACCTAGCAGAGGGGCAGCATTTAGAAAAGTACCTGGGTCACATATGAAGATTTGCTGACTAATTTTAGGGCATGTGCAGGAGGGGCAAGGATCTATGGGAACTTTTTCCTAGAATAGAAGCATTGGTGGGAGCCATTTCTGACACTCTTCTTCTACCTTGCTAACACCGCTTGCTCTCCCTCAGCATTACCCCACAGACCCATCCTACCTAAGAATTCTGGCCCCAGTAGGCACCCCCCTCAAAGTGGCTCCCACACCACTGCACCTGGCAGGTAGCCTCAGCCAGATCCCATGCCTCCTACCCTCCAATACAGCTCCCAGTCCGCCAGAGTTGTTGGGCAGCCCAGGCAGGTTCAAGACCCCCCTCTAAAACAACTCCCATCCCACCACACTCAACAAGTGACCCTGCCTGGGATTGGCATCTCTGCAAAGAAGCTATTGCCCTGCTGTGCAGTAGGCAGCCTCAGACTGGCACCTCCCAAAGCAGTTATACCCTCAACCACCAAAACATCCTCAACCATTACAGCAGGGCCTTTCAGCCAGCTGCAACTGAGGCCATACCCACCTACCACTGTGAACCCAGCAGTCACAGCCCAGCCATAACAAAAGGACACATGCAGTCCACATAGAGGGATACTCCTGAAGTGCCTGGTTCTGGGAACCAGGGGACACTGTGCTTCAAGGGCCCACAGGATACCTTCTATATTATATTAGGTCACTCCATCAAGACTCTGACACATAGCTAATCTACCTAATACATAAAAACAGAGTCAGGTAAAATGAGAAGATAGAGAAATAGGTTTCAAACAAAGAACAAGACAAAACCTTAGAAAAGAACGAAATGAACTAGAGATAAGTAAACTACCTAATAAAGAGTTCAAAATAATGGTCATGAAGATGTTCACTAAACTCATGCAGAGTGGATGAACACAGTGAGAACTTCAACAAACAGATACAAAATATCTAAAAAGAACTTATCAGAGTAGAAGATAAAATACACTAGAGGAATCAAAAGTACATTAGATGATGCAGAAGAATGATCAGTGATCTGAAAGACAGGGTATTGAGAATCACCCAAGTTGAACAGCAAGAAGACAAAACAATTTAAAAAAATGAGAATAGGGATCCCTGGGTGGCGCAGCGGTTTAGCGCCTGCCTTTGGCCCAGGGCGCGATCCTGGAGACCCGGGATCGAATCCCACGTCGGGCTCCCGGTGCATGGAGCCTGCTTCTCCCTCTGCCTATGTCTCTGCCTCTCTCTTTCTCTCTCTGTGACTATCATAAATAAATAAAAATTTAAAAAAATAAAAAAATAAAAAAATAAAAAAATAAAAAAATGAGAATAGTTTTAGAGATCTCTGAGATAACATTAAGTAAACTAACATTTATATTATAGGAATCCTTTAAGGTAAAAGAGAGAGAAAGGAATAGAAAGCTTATTTGAGGAAATCATAGAAAACTTCCCTAACCTAGGAAAGAAAACAGATATCCAAGTCCAGGAAGCACAGAGAGCCAAAAACAAGATTAACCCAAAGAGATCTACACTAAGACATGTAATAACTAAGATGTCAAAAATTAAAGGAGATAAGTTTAGAAGCAGCAAGAGAAAAGCAACGAATTATGTACAAGAAAACATACATAAAATCATCAGCTGATTTTTCAATAGAAACTGCAAGCAGAACAGAATGGCACCATATATCCAAAGTGCTGAAAGGAAAAAACCTACAACCAAGAAATTTACTTGGCAAGATCATTACTCAGAATTGAAGAAGAGAAGAACAGCTTAAAGATAAATGTTAAAAGAGGTAATCAACACTACACTGGCCTTGTAAGAAATGTTAAAGGGACTTCTTTAAATGAAAGAGAAAAAGCCATAACCAGAAGAAAATTATAAAAGAAAGAAAATCTCACTGGTAAAAACAAACATATTGCAAAGGTAGTAGATCAATCACTTATAAAGTCAGTATGACGGTTAAAAACAAAAATTGTAAAATCAATGATATCTACAATATTTTGTTAAAGTATACAAAGATAAAGATATAAAGTATGATGTCAAAACATAAAACACTGCAGAATGGGGAAAAATGTAATGCTTTTAGAATGTGTTTGAACTTAAGAAATCATCAACTTAAATAAATTTACATACATAGGATATTATATTTGAACTTCATGATAAACAAAACAAAAACCTGTAATATACAGGAAATAAAAAAGAATCCAAACATAACACTAAAGAAAGTCATCAAATCACAAGGGAAAATATCAAGAAAAAAAAAAAAAGAGAGAGAGAGAACTACCAAAACAAAAAACAAAAAATGGCAGTAAGTACATACCTACCAATAATTACTTTAAATGTAAATGAAAAAAATACTACAATCAAAGACACAGGGTAGTTGAAAGGATAAAAAAGCAAGGCCCATCTATATGATGCTTATAAAAGACTTAATTCAGGAGCACCTGAGTGGTTCAGTTAGTTAAGCATCTGACTCTTGATTTTGGCTCAGGTCATGATCTCAGAGTTGTGAGATTGAGAACCTGTGTCAGGCTCTGTTAGGCATGGATCTAGCCTCTCCCTCTCCCTCTGCTTCTCCCAACCACACCCCCGCTGTTCACGCTCACGCTCTCTCTCACTCTCTCTTTCAAAAAGAAAAAGACTCAATTCAGATCTAACACACATACAGACTAGAAGTGAAGAAATGGAAAATGATAGCATGCACACAGAAATGAAAAGAAAGCTAGGATAGCAATAGTTACATTAGACAAAATGGACTTTAAAACAAAGACTATACAAGAGACAAAGAAGGACATTAAATAATGATAAAGGGATCGATCTAATAAGAGGGTATAACAATTGTAAATATCTATGTACCAACATAGGAGCACCTAAATATATAAAGCAAATATTTATAGACATAAAGGTAGAAATTAATAGTAACACAATAATAGTAGAGAACTTTAACATCTCATCTATATCAATAGATCATTTAGAGAAAATCATCAGTAAGGAAGCAGTGGCCTTAAATTAGACCAGATAGACATAATACATATATAAAGAACACTCCATCCAAAACAGCAGAAAACACATTCTTTTCAAGTGCACATGGAACCTTCTCCAGGGTGGATCATATGTTAGGCCACAAAACAAGTCTCAATACTTTAAGGAGACTGAAATCATATCAAGCATCTTTTCAACTATAATGGGGTGAAACTAGAAATCAAGTAGAAGAGGGGAAAAAGCTGGAAAAAAACCACAAACACGAGAAGGCCAAATGACATGCAAATAAACAACCAATGGATCAAAGAAATCAAAGAGGAAATTAAAAAATATCTTGAGACAAATGAAAATGGAAACACAACTCCCAAAATCTGTGGGACAGAACAAAAACAGCTCTAAGAAGGAAGTTTATAGTGATACAGACCTACTCTAAGAAACCAGAAAAATCTCCAAAAAACAATTCTAATCTTACACATAAAAGAACTAAAAAAAGAACAAACAAGGCCCAAAGTGAGCAGAAGGAAGTAAATAATAAAGATCAGAGAGGAACTAAATAAAATAGAGACTGAAAAGGAAATAATAGAAAAGACCAATGAAATCAAGAACCAGTACTCTGAAAAAATAAGTAATATTTATATGGACCTAGATTGTATAATGCTAAGTGAAGTAGGTCAGAGAAAAACTACCATATAATTTCACTTATATGTGAAATCTAAAAAAAAAAACAAGTGAACAATTAAAAAAACAAAGGAAGAGAACCATAAATACTGAGAAGGGTGGGAAGAAAGGCACAGTGGGTGAAGAAGAGGGGAGATACCTGCTTTCAGCAATGGAATAAGTCATGGGGATAAAAGGTACAACATAGGAAATATGGTCATTGGTACTGTAATAGCCTTGTATAATGACAGATGGTAGGTACACTTATGGTGAGCATAACATGCAGACTTGTCAAATCATTATGTTATACACCTGAAACTAATGTAATATTGTATGTCAACTATATTCAATTTTTAAAAAAGGACAATAATGATAAACTTTTAGCCAGACTCATCAAGAAAAGAAAGGGGGGCCCAAATAAACAAACCCAGAAATAGATGTTGTTACAACTGACAACAGAGATATAAAGAACCAAAAAAGACTACCATGAAAAATTATACATCAAATTGGGCAACTGAGAAGAAATGGTTAAATTCTAGAAGTACACAATCTTCCCAAACTAATCATTAAGAAATAGAAAATCTGAACACTATTTATTAGTAATGAAATAGAATTTAAAAAAATAAAAAAATCAGAACAAAAGTCCAGGACCAGACAGCTTCACAGATGAATCCATCAAACATTTAATACCTATTCTTCTCAAACTATTCCAAAAAATAAAAAAAAAAAAGAGCAAAGAACACTTCCAAATTCATTCTATGAGACTCTGATACTAAAACTAGACAAAAACATCACAAAAAAAGAAAGTTACAGGCCAATATTCCTCATGAACATTGATGCAAAAATCTTCAACAAAATATTAGCAAATCAAATTCAATAATACATTAAAAGAATCACAGGGGCACCTGGGTAGCTCAGTGGTTGAGCCTCTGGCTCAGATCGTGATCCCAGGATCCTGGGATTGAGTCCCACATGTTTCTCCCTCTGCCTATGTCTCTGCCTCTTTCTCTGTCTCTCTCATGAATAAATAAATAAATAAAATATTTAAAAAAATAAAAGAATCACAGCATGATCAAATGGCATTTATTCCAGGGATGCAGAGATAATTCAACATCTACAAATCAATCATCATACAACATTAACAAAATGAAGGATAAAAATCATATGACCTTTTCAACAGATGCAGAAAAACATTTAACAAAATTCAACATCCATTTATAAAACTTCTCAACAGTGAATACACAGGGAATATATACTTCAGCATGATAAAGCCCATATACAACAAACTCACAGTTATACCATACTCAACAGTGAAAAGCTGAAAGCTTTTCCTCTAAGATGAGGAATAAGACAAAGATGTTCTGTCTTGTCAGTTTTATTCAACATGGTACTGGAAGTCTTAGCCACAGCAATCAGAGAAGAAAAAGAAATAAAAGGCATCCAAGTTGGTAAAGAAGTGATATTATCACTATTTGCAGATGAAATGATACTGTCCATAGAAAACACTAAAGACCACACCAGAAAACAACTAGAACTAATAAATAAGTTCAGTAAAGCTACAAGATACAAAAGTAATATACAAAAATCTCTTGCACCTCTATACAATAAATAACAAACTAGCAGAAAGAGAAATTATGAAAACAATCCCATTTACAACTGCATCAAAAAGAATAAAATACCTAGGAATAAATTTAACCATGGAGGTATAAAAACTGTACACTGAAAACTATTAAGACACTGATGAAAGAAACTAAAGATAACATAAATTGAAAGATATAGTGTGCTCATGGAAGAATTAATATTGTTCAATGTCCACACTATGCAAAGCAATTTACAGATTTAAAGCAATCCCTATCAAAAAAGCATTTTTCTCAAAACTAGAACAAGGAATCCTAAAAATTGTAGGTAATCACAAAAGACCAAATAGCCAAAGCAATCTTGAGAGAGAACAAACCTGGAGGCACATGCCCGGATTTAAAACTATATTGCAAAGCTATAGTAATCAAAAAAGGGTGCTACCAGCACAGAAACAGAAAGATTAATAGAACAGACTAAAAAGCTCAGAAATAAATCCACACTTACACAGTCAATCTATGACAAAAAAATACAAGGATATACAATAGGGAAAAGACCATCTCTTCAATAAACAGTGCTGTGAAAATTGGACAGCTATTTACAAAAGAATAAAACTGGAATCGCTTTCTTATACCATATACAAAAATAATCTCAAAATGGATTAAAGACCAGGACGCCTGGGTGGCTCAGCGGTTGGGCACCTGCCTTTGGCTCAGGTCGTGATCCTGGAATCCGGGATCAAGTCCCACATGGGGCTCCCTGTGAGGATCCTGCTTCTCCCTCTGCCTATGTTTCTGCCTCCCTCTCTCTCTCTGTCTCTCATGAATAAATAAATAAATCTTTTTAAAAAATGGATTAAACACCTAAATATAAGACCTGAAACCAGGAAACTCCTATAGGAAAACTTCATCAGTAAATTCTTGGACATTAGTCTTAGCAATATATATATTTTTTGGATCTGTATCCTCAGGCAAGGGCAACAAAAGTAAAAATAAAAAAAAATTTTTTGATGAAACTTCATCAAACTAAAAGGCTTTTACACAACAAAGCAAACCATCAATAAATGAAAAAGACAACCTACTGAGTGGGAGAAGATACCTGCAGATGATATGTTAGCTAAGAGGTTAATATCCAAAAAAAAGAGGTTAATACCCAGAGTACATATAAGGACTCCTATAATTCAACACCAAAAGAGCCCCAAATAATCTGATTAGAAAATGGGCAGAGGACCTGAACAGACATTCCAAAGACGACCTACAGATGGCCGACAGACACATGAAAAGATGTACAATATCACTTATCTTCAGGGAAATATAAATCAAAACCACTATCAAAGATATCACCTCACACCTGTCAGGATTGCTAGAATCAAGATGACAGAAAGCAAGTACTGGCGAGGACATGGAGAAAAGGGAACCTTCATGTACTACTGGCAGGAATGTAAACTGGTGTAGCCACTACAAAAAAACAGTATGTAGGTACCTCAAAAAAATTGAAAACAGAACTACCATATAATCTAGCAACTCCATTTCCTGGTATTTACCTAAAGAAAACAAAAGCATAGATCCAAAAAGATACAGGTCCACTATGTTCACTGCAGCATTTTTTATAATAAACCAAGATAGGGAAGCAACCTAAATGTCCATAAATAAATGAATGAATAAAGAAGATGGGGGTATGGCTTTGTATGGAATATTATATACTATGTCTGGCATATTACTCAGCTATAAAAAAAGAATCAAATCTTGTCAAATGCAACAACATGGATGGACCCAGAGGGTATTATGCTAAGTGAAATAAATCAGAGAAAAATAAATATCCTATGATATTGTGGAATCTAAAAAACAAAACAAATGAGCAAAACAGAAACAGACTCATAAACACAGAAAACAAAATGGTGGTTGCCAGATGGGAAGGGAGTAGAGATAATAGGCAAAACAGGTGAAGGGGATTAAGAAGTACAAACTTCCAGTTATAAAATAAGTAAGTAAAAAATATTATAATAACTGTATGGTGACATATAGTAACTAAAACGTATCGTGGTAATCATTTCATAATGTGTATGAATGTCAAATCACTATATAGTACCCCTAAAACTAATATAATAATGTGTACCACTACACTTCAATTAAAAAAAAAAGGAACAACAACAAAAAAAGGGAACAGAACAAACCAATATGGTTTGGATTCATACCGATTTTACTTTCACCCTGGGATTCTTTCATATGTCATTTTTAAATGTAACATCTGCACAAATGTTAAAAATCCTAAAATCCTTCATAGCATTAACTGTTAGAGTACAAAACTATTCACTGATAAGCATTTTATTTATTTATTTATTTTTTTGATAAGCATTTTAAAACTTAGAAATATTTGCTTAAAAACAGTTTTTATATAGTGGGTTTACTTCATGTAACAGAGTCTTAGAAACTTGTTTTTAATAATAGCATTTTTTTCCTGAAAGGCCAATAATATAAACAAAAGAGCAAAAGCATTTGAGGAGGAAAAACCTCGAATTAAGGCACTGAGTATGTGAGATGTAAGAGGCCAAATTTCTAGGTTTATTTATAAACACTATCTGATATAAAAAGAATTTATTTACTGTCAAATCATTTTCACATGAACACTGATAACTGACATAAGTCAAATGCTTTAAGCAAAATAAAACCAACTGTTAAAAAATTTGAAAGAACTTAAATATCTTTGAAGTTTTGTATGCTCAACCAAGTAACGATAATACTGTACTCAGAGCTACAATCAAGGTAATTAAACTATTCAATCTCAATAATGAGACTAAAACTTACTCTCTAAATCTTTTGCTGTGGATTTTGGTTATTGTCGAAGATGCCATTGGACTGCCTATCCCAGAACTAGCCGGAGAGCCTTGTGACACAGGTGTCATACAGTATGGAGAGTTCTGACTTGCTGGAGAAAGCGAAGTATCACTGGGCATGCTCAGTCCAGTATCTGTGGAGATGTGGGGTGAGGGGAAAAAATTTAGAAACTTCAAATGCTGAAAAGCTATATATTGATCAATACTCCTTAGAATGACAGCTGTCTTTTGTATAACTTCCAAATTCTCCAGAAGCTAACAAGTTGGGCACTGTTTATAACACAAACACTTCTTATACACTACAAAAATGAAGTCTTCCTATTATCTCTTAAAACATAAAAATCAAGCACAGCCTATAAGTCTCTACACAAGAGATGAGAGAAAGCCAAATGATCTAAGATATGTATTCTTAGAGGATTTAAATTGAAGAACAAAGGTAATAACTTCTGAACCTCTTTCCAGATCATATTACCCATCTCCTTCGTCTCTATTTTTTCACTTATTTCTTAACTGACTAAAAATTCCCATTCTTGCTGGTAATGATAAGTTCTACTTCACTCATTCTCTCCACACCACTCCAATTTCTTCATACACCATCTCAGTTTCTCTCTCATTTGATCTTTGCTTCTGTGCTCAGGCAGCTTCATTATTTAGGTACCACCTCTTGAACTGACTGCTTCCTTCATTTGCTGCTTCTTTCCTAAATAGCTAAATTCAGGAAACAAGTTCTTATTTGTATTCCAGTCCACTAATTAGCAAAGTTACATGTATCTTATCTCCTTACCAAAGCTTTTTGCAGCAGGACCAATCCACTATTTATCTTTATTACATTTCCTGACCTTCCTAGCCCAAAGCCAGTTACTAAAGTACACATGAGAGGTGTCTAATAAACACCTGAATGAATGCTGAATTCATCCATTTTTGAATGAATGGATAAACCTAAATACAAACAAAAGGATATTTAATTGAGAGTAAAAGGGAATCATAACCAGTATGTCCTAGCTGAACAATCTTCAGAAGCAAACTCTTTTCTAAGCACAATGGAACACTGCCACTTAATATGTATAAATCAGAATTAAATATGTTGCAGAAAGAATACATATGTACTAGCAGGAAAAGGGATCTAGTCTGGTATCTCTTAAAATCTCTCTTCCACAGTAGTAAAAAATATCAGAAGCAATGTGCAGTTTTGCTTTTCTCACCTACAATCATGTGTGCTGGCTACCATATGGGACTAAAGCTTACTGACCAGCTGAGTTCAGCACAACCAGAGGCTTTGTAATTCTCTACTTACTGTGGTATATGTATTCAGGAAAGCAAGAAAGGAAATCAACAAAAACAATCCAATAAAAACAGTCTTATGAAGAAAAAAGCCAATAGTGTCCAAAATACAAAAGAAGACAAAATTAAAAGAACAGGGGACACACTGGTGAGATCATAATTATTAGTATTTGCACAAATCCAGGACTTAAGCCTCAAAAATGCCACAGACCTATTATGTTACACCTCCCCCTCCCCTCTTTTAAATGTCTCCCTACAGAAGCATTTTCAAAAGAAACCACTCTCAAAAATAAAGGAAGTTAGACAAAATGTGGAATCTATCCTGCAATTAGTATAACTAGTGATGGCTTAGCAATTAAAATACTCTAGACTGGGATCCCTGGGTGGCGCAGCGGTTTAACGCCTGCCTTTGGCCCAGGGCGTGATCCTGGAGATCCGGGATCGAATCCCACGTCAGGCTCCCGGTGCATGGAGCCTGCTTCTCCCTCTGCCTATGTCTCTGCCTCTCTCTCTCTCTCTCACTGTGTGCCTATCATAAATAAATAAAAATTTAAAAAAAAAAAAATACTCTAGACCATTCCATGATAAGGGAGAAAGGGGTGATCTTACCTTCCTGGGAAACAGTCTCCTGTGGCAAATCATCAATAAAATCTAAGTGCATTTCTATTGGTTCCTCAGATCCCAAAAGGTTGTGGTCCACAGTTAAACGGCCCTTCTTTTCCTCTCTTTCTTTCAAAATAACCTAAAAGTCATTACCAGTCTTTAATTACTGATCACTCTTTAAGTATGTATTGAATGATGAAAATGTTTGCTATTACACCGATATAGTTCACTTACAAATGGCCATGAGGAGCTTGGTTGGTTACATGCTTAGTTGGCTACAAAGAAACTTACTGGCAAAAGGTAAATGTGATTTTAGACACTGTAGTTGAAAGAAGTACTCTATCCAAAATAAGGAAGGGCAGTTATGCTATATAATGCTACAGCTATCAAACTACACCTGCTTCCCTCTTTAAATCCTGACTGACAATGGGACACCTGGGTGGGTCAGTAGTTGAGCATTTGCCTTCGCTCAGAATGTGAACCCGCGGTCCCGGGATGGAGTCCCACATTGGGCTCCCTGCAAGGGGCCTGCCTCTCCCTCTGCCTGTGTCTCTGCCTCTCTCTCTCTCTCATAAATAAATAAAATCTTTGAAAGAAAAAAATCCTAAAAAAAAAGAAAAGAAAAGAAAAGAAAAAATCCTAACTGACAAACTAGAGTTTCCACAAAAATGGGTAAAAAAAAAAATGTGGAAGCCAGGTCATACAGTTAAAATAGATTTACATTTTGTAGTTTTCAATTATTTGGATATGGATTATCTTATCCTGCTCCTACCAACACTGAGTTAAATAGAGCAGATATTATCTAGACTTACAGAAAAAGAAGATAAGGGTAAGAAAGGTTCACCTATAACTATATAATTTAGTACCAGAATCCAGGCTTCTGATTCCTACGGTCCAATGTTTTAGATGCCAAATGTTTAACTATTTTTTTAACCTTACAGAGAGAATTCATCCTCCAGGGTCTTGTTCAACACAGAGAGATAACTGTGATGCTGATGATATCCCCAACCTCCAACTACCTAGTCATTGTAAGGATGTACACCCATGACTATCTCACAACAATCTATTGGGTAAAACACAACTACTTTTGCAAAACAGATTTAAGTCCTTATTTATCTTATAAAATAAACATCCCCAGATTTTGGTTTACCTTTTTAAGTGCTGTGGGCCGTTTTAGTTTTGCAATTTCCTTCTCTTTTCCTTTCTTTGCTTTAGAGGAAGTAATGTCCAATGAATTAAAGGATGCCAAACAGGGCTGACTTTTGGTTAAAGGTTTTCTGTTAGTAGAGTCTTTAGTGTGAAAAGAAGCTGCAGTAACCACTAAAAACAAACAAGAACATTAGTTTTACTATTATGGCCAACACCACATACTATGAAAATTTCTAATGATAAATCTACAAGAACATCCTCTTCTTCTGGGAAAAACAAACATCATAACAGTAGGAGTGGTACAGGGCCATGCAGTCTCTCTCAGGTACAGCTTTTATGCATCCATTTAGCCTCCGTAAGATAAAGACGACAAAGAATGCGATTAACTAATTTAGTAATCCAAAGCAGGAACAAATAGATTATTAGTTCCACTCCACCCCAGCAACCCTCAAGCATGTAATTAATTCCCTGCAACTAGTTTCCAAGCAGAACCACTCTACCTCTGAAATTTCAAAACTTTGCACTTCTCCTTATTCCTACTAAATCTTACATAAGAATCACCCTTATATAAAACATATAGTCACTCCTCTCCTCATTTCAGCCTGCCAGTGAAGAATGATTTTCCAAAAAAAAAAAAAAAAAAAAAAGAATGATTTTCCCCTTTGGTTGCACTCTTCTATACCTCAGTAGTTCTTTTATACCTGATTGATACCCTCACCCTCTAGTGGCTACCCCAATCCTTTAACGGGTCCAAAGACTCAAATCTCAATCCTCTCACTCTAGGAGCAAAAAACTTCTCCTGCTACTTCCCTGAGAAGCTGCTATCCAATATAAATGTATAAGCCATCTGAGAGGAGCCAGTAGGCATCTTAATTCCTGTTCAAGACTTATCACCACTCTCTACTCCTAATCCCATCTCAAGATTAATTACTCAAGGATCTTGCTCTGTTCCTTTCCCCTTACATCTGTCAAGGTCCTCCCAACTCCCAAAAAGAAGCTAAAATCTCCTGTATATAGAAGGGGAAGAAAAAAAAAAAAAAAGACAAACCAACAAAAACTTTCCCTTGACTGGCTTCCCCTCAAGTTAAGGTACTATCACTCTCCTTTCCTTCCTTATTAAACTTCTCAATACTCTGCTTTATCAGTTATTTATACTGATGTGGATGCTATCTAGTTGTATCCAAGCAATGAGGTAAGCATAGGATCCTCCTACCACACCATCTTCCGGAGAGGTCCTGAAACAGTCTGCTTTCTCAACATCACTTCCCAAATCATTACAATCTGACCTCTGCCCTACCCACACCCTCACAACGATTGTTAAGATCACATACAAGCTTGTAATTGCTAAATCTATTCTCTATTCTGTATTTTCAGCATTTGATAACAAAGACCACATCCCCTTCCTCAAAATTCTGTCCTTGCCTTGCATGACGTTATACTCTCCTATTTTCCTTACTCTTTTTCAAACCTATTTTTTTGGTTCTTGCTGTTCTTTAAATCTGAGCATTCCACAACACTTGATTCCCGAATATACTTTTCCTAACTTTTTTTCCCTTGACAATCTTATGTATTTCCACAACTACACATCCATCTCTATTTGAAACTAACTTCTAACCTAAATTGCACATACATAACTACGTGTTAAGTATAAACCATCAGGATCTCCCTAACTAGCATTTCAAATACAACAGGGCTGGAGTCTGTTCTTCCAAATTAAATTCTTCCATGATACTTGTTTGATATCATCATAATCACCACAATCCTAACTAGGAGAGTCTGGAGTCACGGAGCCAATCTTTGACCTGTTTCTATGTTCCATCAGTTAAAAACAAAAACAAAAACACCCTATCAATTCCTCACAATCCTTTTACATATCTACTACAGTCTCGTCTTTTCTTGGACTTCCCAAGAAAGTCAATTTCTTTGTAATCAATGCTTTCCAATGTAATAAACACTGGTGACAGGTTAGAGTTTAATCTCATTTCCATCTGATAATAACCCTACTCTCCCTTCAAAGCCCATTCCAAATGGTTTCATACATGAAACCATTTGTAATGTCTTCTTCACACCTCCCTGTTGACATAAATCACTCTTCTCTTCGTAAGTTCATAAAACTTTGGTATCTTTCCTTAGGCACTGCTCTGTTAGTTATTTGTGTATTTTTTTTCAACTAGTTTATAAATCTTTTGAACACAGGTATATTTCAATCTATAATTCCACAATCCCTGACACCATGATTTCCATGTAGATATCTATAATTGTATATATTAACATTTACTAAATGAACCAAAGTTATAACAATGAGCCATGTGAAGAGGTTAATAATCTCTTCTCCATAGTAACTAGTTAACATTTATTGAGTGACTATAACCCAGATGCTCTTCTGACTACTTTACATGCATCATCTCATTTACTCTTCAAAACAACCCTGTAGCAGGTATCATTACCTCCATCTTAATGTCAGGAAATTGAGGTACAGCAAAGTTAAATAATTTGCCAAGGAAATACACAGAAGCACAGGATTCAAACCCAGGCAGTCAAACTCCAAAGCCCCTGGCCATACTGCCTCCAGAACACCGCTCTCAGTTCTACTGCTATAGTCCTTTACTCTTTAGTGAAATATAACTGTCCCACTCCCCAACTCAACAACATTTAACTCAAAAGCTTACTATCAATATTATTTTTACTAAGTTACTCAAAGCTAAGGTGTACACTGGACAAGTAACTCGCTATAGGTTTAAACATTTTGCAGAGAGAATGAAAGCTATACACTGTTAATTATCTTTCTGTCTAAAAACAATAGACCCTTTACACAGAAACAGAAGAAATATAAAAATATTGAATTCTGCCTCTTAACATCAGGCTTTTTGTTGGTGCCTTTCCTTTTTCTTTATCTTATTCCTCTCCTCTACAACAAAGGCTATGAAAAGAAATGAGGGAGCATGCAAGAGCTGAACTCTAAATATGACGAGGTTTGCTAAAATATACATTACCATTTCAGTAGAAAGCCAAATCATTTATTCTCTCTCTCTCTCTCTCCCCCTCCTTGATCAAAACTCCTATGTTTCCTCTTATCCAATTTAAAAGTTATAAAGCCAAATTAGTTGTGATTCCTATTTCAATCTTTATTTTTATTTTTTTTATTTTTTTTATTTTTTTTTATTTATTTCAATCTTTAAAGAAGAAAAATATTAGCTGGTTCACAATGTACACCAAATGATATTTGAATGGAGACCTGAAGAATGTGAACGAACAAACCACACCAGTATATGAGGAAAGAGAGTTCAAGGGAAAAGAAATAGCAAGCACAAAGATACTAAGCTAGGGACATGGTGGGTGTGTCTGTGGAACAGTGACAGGGCTGACTGGCTAGAGCTGTGTGAGTCAGACAGAATGATAATGAGGGCAAAAAGGTCATAGGATCAGCTAAGACATGGCCTTAGGACTCTGGCTTTACTCCAAGTGAGATCAAGAGCTACTGCAGGGTTCTGAGCAGCAGAGTGATATAATCTTGTTTATATTTTTAAAAGATCACTCCAAGACAGACTGCCAATAGGTAGTAAATAGTAGGCAACCACAGTGTAGTACAATGATGTGGGCTACAAGGGGAACAGGAGAGGAACTGATGAGTAGACTCTGGGTCTTTTAGATATATACAATTAAGATTAACAATATTCAAAACCTATTACCAAAATCAAACAGTGAATTGCTCAGAGAGTGAGATCACCTGTATATGCCAGAGGTCTGGTATTAGTAATCTGCCGTGCCTTCATTGCTTGTTGCTGCTTTTCCAGAGCTGCTAACATGTCCCCCAAATCTAGCTGCACAGGGGTTTTATTCTTTTTTCCAGCTGCCTTTGATAAAGCTTCCTGAAAGATAAATGAAACATTTACTTTTTGTGACGGTTTTAAAGTGTGGCAATTTATGATGGTTCTATCTGTTGCTCCTTCTGTCCATGCCCCCAAATCTACCAATTACATTTGTTCATAAGAATGAATAAATACCTGTAGTTTTTTTTGCTCCATACTTATTTCTGAATATTCTTGAGCTGTGGCAAGGGCAGCTGCTAATGCTTTCTTCTTCTGACTTTTTGCACGTTTAGGAACTGAGGTTGTAATGGGAATTGGAGTCTGAACTATATTGATTGGTGAGTTTTCAGGTAAATCATCCAACTAGGATAATCAGACAAAAACATTTGTTAGTGATTCCACAAAAGTCTGACCATAAGGAAAGGCAATCCATAATGTGGGATGTTCTACAGTATATCTGGACTGGAATCTTTGAGGATTCAATGTCATAAAGAACAGAGTGAGAGGGTGGGATCCTTCCAGACTGGGAAATAATAAAGAGACAAACAGCTTAATGTAATTAGTGACACTTGTCTGGATCCTGGCCTGTAAACAAAATAACTCCCAAATTTTGTAACAAAAGGGAAAATAGACCATATGCTTTATGATTTCATTTAATTAATGGTGTTTTCTTGTCTCTAATAGAACTATGGATTTTATAGGAAAGTGTCTTTGTTCTGGCTATGCTGAAAATAAATATTAAGTACCAAATTGTTTCTTCTCTATAATGCTGCCCCACATCTTTATACTAACATGTAATACTTCAACACAGCCACAGTTCAAAAGATATTCAAATATTTCATCTTTTCAAAAGAGTCACTTACTACTTTTGAAGAAAGTTTCTGTTGGATAGTCTCATCTTTAGTATTTCCATTCTCATTTAGTTCTTGAAATCCATCTTCATCCTGAAATAGTATGACATTTTAAGTAAGAACAGCCCAAAGCAAGAAATCCTACGAAAAACATTTTACAATGAAAAATGGGAAAGTAATTTTTGAAATTCTAATATTAAACTATTTAAAGTCAGTCTGAAAAAGGAAATTTCATTTCTCACATGATACAACATAGTTAAAATTCGTTATTCAACAATGAGGGCATATCTGAACATGTCCATTGTTTGGTTTTCTGTATCTATTTCATTTTTATTAATTAGTTCTACTTTTAAAATGGGTAGGTAGTTAAAAAGGAATACAAAAGGGTTTTTTACCATGTTTCAGATAATTTGGAAAATATTTTCAACAGATGGCTTAATATGAATTTCATAAATACTTCCTGTCCTGCAATACTATACATATCTGTCAATAAGGTTAAAAGTTAAAAAAAAATTTTTTTAAATCCTATCCAAAGTAATATCTTAACCAATATCCTCCTTTACAGTGAAGAGTCTATCTAATATCTTTAAGTATAAGGACAGAACTAATTATAGGTTAAGTACAAAAGACATATCTCCCACATATATTATTGTACAATAATTGAATAGAAATGTCCTTAAGGTCACTTACTGAGCTTATCTAACATATTATTCATTTCTAGTCTCTGGCCTCAAGCACATTTTCCAGTTTAATTTCCATCTATTGGCCCATTTTATAGAAACTATGATCCAACAAAAATGTGTTACCTGGCATGAAGTTCACTATCTAGACACAACCAAATTCTACTCATTCTTTAAAATCTATTCCAAAGATCATCTCTACCCTACCCCAAACCCAAAGGGACTTTCAACTCCAACCACACCCAAGCAAGTATTAGGTGTGCATGCATCTACATTTCTCCACTATACCGCAATCTCCCTAAGGCTACTGTGTTTACTCAATGTATCAAAGCATCTTATTTACACATATAACAGGCCTCCAATAACAGCCAGTTAGATAAGTAAACAATAAAAATATTGCAATCAGAATACAAACTTTCTCCCTATTAGAGAAACTAAAATAGTTTTTTTCTTCTCCAAGATTCTCCTGGATAGCAGCACTAATTAACTAAACTGAACCATTCAAATCTAAGAAACTGGACAGAGAGACTAAACAGTAATAATGAAAATTAGGGATAAAGTTTCATACTAAGAGAAACCCATATAAGATCAAGTTCTACCTCGACATGTTACCTCAAAATGAATACTCATGACAGAAGTTCTAAAAATAAACCTTAATACAGTTAATGTTTGACTAAGTATACATATCCAGGACAAAAATGAATCAATACTTCTAAGTAATTTATAATCTAATAGAATCACAAGTTAAGACATAAAAAGCACTAATTAGAATGCAAGATTTTTTTTTTAAAGATTTATTTATTTATCCATGAGAGATGGAGAGAGAGAGAGAGAGAGAGAGGCAGAGACATAGGCAGAGGGAGAAGCAGGCTCCATGCAGGAACCCTTATGTGGGACTCAATCCCGGATCCCAGGATCACGCCTTGAGCCGAAGGCAGACGCTCAACCACTGAGCCACCCAGGGGTCCCAAGATAATTAATTTCTTTTTTTTTTTTTTGATAATTAATTTCTTAATGGGAAAATTTGCTATAGCAGTTTACAAATAGAGCCAAAAAAAAAATACCTCAAAATATAAAGACTCAGAATTTGAGTCGCCTCTATGAGACTGACTGGCGTTTAACTGCTTATTATTATCTTGTCTCTTCGGCAAATTCTGTCTTCTTTCTGAGGAAGTACTATGTCCTCGGCATCTGAATCCAACCTAAGTAAGCCCCAAAAGAAAAAAATATGTAAGTGAAAATTTTACTGAAGTACAACATACTTACAGAAGAGTACACAAAAGTATACAACTCAATGGATTTTCATGTGCATAATTTATTATAAAAGGTTAAAGAGCTTTTGACAAATAAGATCATTTTAAGGAAAATATAAAAATGTGAAAAATACAAGGTCCCTCCCCACCAAATAAATGAACATTTAATCAGCTTTACTTGTAATAGCCAAAAACTGAAAACAATCCAGACGTCCCTGACTGGAAGGATAAACTTACTGTGGTACCTCCCTACAACAGAATAATAGTCAGCCACCCAATGGAACAAACTATTGATATATTCAACAATCTGGTAAATCTCCAGAGAGCCATGCAAGTGAAAAAGTCAATATTAAAAGGACTCTATGAGTTCATTTATAAAACATTCCTGAAATGACAAACTACAGAAAGGGGAGAACAGATCAGAAGATTCTAGGAGTTAACGAGAGGCTGGCAGGGAAAGGAAAGGAGAGTGACTATAAAAGGGAAATACAGATCCTTGCAGTGACGGATCTGTTCTTATCTTTACTGCATCAATGTCAATATACAGGTTGTGACACTGGACTGCAGTATTGCAAAATGTTATCATTGGGAGAAACTGCACACTACATTTTATCAAACTATTATAAAGTCTTCTAACATCTGTGATTTTATTAAAAAAAAAAAACAATTCCTAGGAAAGGTTAAAAATTAAAACTCTTATTTCCAAGAGAATAGATTTAGGAGAGTAAAATTTTCATTCAATCCATAAATTATTAACCCATTAACAAATCTGTGAAATGTTCAATTGTCGTAAGGCCAAGATTCTTATGAATCTTAAGACATTTCAAGATCCTCCTAAGTACCCAATGCAGCTAACATGAAATGCCTCTCTTAACCAGGACCCCTAAAAGATGAGAAAAGTATGATCCTAATTACTAGTTACCCCCAAATTCTTTTTTTTTTTTAAGAATTTATTTATTTATTCATGAGAGAGACAGAGAGAGGCAGGGACATGGGCAGAGGGAGAAGTAGGCTCCCCGCAGGGAGCCCAATGCAGAACTCGATCCCAGGACCCGGGGATCATGACTTGAGCTGAAGACAGATGCTCAACCACTGAGCCACCAAAGCGTCCCCCCAAATTCTAACAATAAACAGAACGTGAAGCAGATCTAGTACAGAAAGTGCTAATATATAGGCTTTGGCTGCTGAAATCAAAATTATGCACACAAAGACTTGCTGATAATAGAATTTTTTTTTTAAGAAACAGAATTTTTATACTCTTTTGGGAGGTAGGCTGTATAGCAGAACAAGCCAGAACATGGTCATACACCAAATTTAATTCTTCCTTAGAATATGCACCATGACAACTGGGCTACTTCTTGTAACTAACAAATGTGTAAGAAACTAGATAATTTTCTAAATACCCAACAGTTTCTTAATTTTAAATATTTACTTCATTTTAAAATAGGCTCATAAACATGGATAGAGATATGGACAGAGGAATACACAACGAAACACATCTCAATAAAATGTTAGCTAGCATCTAATGGTAGCTATATGAATGTTCTCTATAAAATGACCTCAACTTTACTATTAAGCAATTTTCAAAACTGGCTCATGAAAAGAAGCTCATACAAGACTGGTAAATGCAATTTATAATGTCTATGTAATAAAGAAACAACTTAATTCACATAAATTATTAACACCGAAGTGAGTACTAATACTCAAGCCAAAGACAGAGATGACTAAAAAGCAAGAGAATAATCCCTAAGCACAATTCTTCATGTCTTTGGACACTCACTATGACAAAAAAGTAGATGCAAAGTGCTCTCCAAAGGCATTAAAATTATATTTCAAAATAAGCCCTATTGTAAACCATTTAGTATATATGCATTAATGTTGCTACAAACACTAAAGCAATTTTTTAAAAATAGAACTTGATTTCCATACTTGGAGACATAAAGCTCCAGGATTAAATTAAAACCTGAAACTAATGGTCCCGACAAAGTTCATGAGGATCAAAATGGAATGTATTTCAATTACCTCCTAAAAAAGATGACTCAAAAATAGGAAGACACTGTTTTCTGCTTGTTTTGTGGCATCTTTATAGGAAGATACCACATCACAAAGGTAAAACATCCTCACAAAGGTAAAACATCCTCCCTAAATTGATAGATTAATTTAATGACTAATATAGAAAACAGAAATTTCAGAAATAAAAATCAATATAACTAGGAATGTAACAGATGATGAAAGTGGTTAATATCAAAATCAGTGAAGAGAAGGTCTTTTCAATAAATGGTGCTGGAGATTCGGGTAGCCACTTGGAAAATACGAAGTGGGACCCATATCTTACACCATGCTCAAGACAAACTTCCAATGGAATAGAGATTAAATGTAAAAAAACAAGAACATGAACACAGTAGTGGAAAACAGGCAAATTCCTTTATAACACTAGAGTAAGGACAGAGCTTTCCTATGACTTAAAACCCAGAAGCCATTAAAAAAAAAAGAAACCGGGATCCCTGGGTGGCGCAGCGGTTTGGCGCCTGCCTTTGGCCCAGGGCGCGATCCTGGAGACCCGGGATCGAATCCCACATCGGGCTCCCGGTGCATGGAGCCTGCTTCTCCCTCTGCCTATGTCTCTGCCTCTCTCTCTCTATCTCTGTGTGACTATCATAAATAAATAAAAATTAAAAAAAAAAAAAAGAAACCAATACTCAACTTATAAAAATAAACTTTTTTTTTTTAAGATTTTATTTATTTATTCATGAGAGACACACAGAGAGAGAGGCAGAGGCACAGGCAGAGGGAGAAGCAGGTTCCATGCAGGGAGCCCGACGTGGGACTCCCGGGTCACCAGAATCACGCCCTGGGCTGAAGGCGGCACTAAACTGCTGAGCCACCGGGGCTGCCCTAAAAATAAACTTCTTAATGCTATTTAAACATAAACTTGTGTATGGCAATAATAATGAGCAAAGTCAAAAAAATGAAAGGCAACCAAAATATTTGTAACTTGTATTATGAACTAAAGGCTCTTAAAATTTTTTTAAATCTGATAAGACCTTGATCAAACTTTTAAAATATACCAAAAAAAGAAAAAGAAAAAATAGATCAGATACAAAAGATATGGCCAGACAAGTTAACAAAAAAAATACACAAAGCTCATAAACAGCTCAACAACATTAATACACCATTTTCACCTAGTTGGCAGAAATCTGAAATCCTGAAGATACATGATCTCTGAAGCTATACTGAAAAAAGGCACTTTATGTTATTGTTGAGACTTTAGTGGGACAGTTTTTGCTGATGTATCAAATAAAAGAAGTGACTTCACCCTTTCACTCAGCAGTCCCTCATTTAGGAATTTACTTTATTGGTATACACATGTATTTCTAAACAATACTGCAGCATGTCTTTTAACAGCAACTACTTACAAACAGCTCAAGTGTCCATTAAGAGGACAGCTATAGAAATCAATAAGTATATCTATACTCCAAACATTAGGAGATATTTTTAAAAAGTGTGGAAGCCCTCCATGTAATACTATGGAAATGTTTCCAAGATACATTGCTAAGTGATGAAGGCAGAACACAGAAGGAATGGATAAAACATAAGATAGATAATTGTATTTACTTAGAATGACATAAAGAAACTCTAGGAAAATACACAAGAAACTAATAAAAGTGGGACAGATATAGGGAAGACAAAGGGAGACAGGGTGAAAATGAGATTTTTTTTCACTGTATCATCTTTTTCATCTCTTCTATTTTTCAACCAATTCACAAAGTAAAACCATTTTTTAAAATGCAAATTTTTAGGTTCTCTCCATTGTTTAAAATTAAGATTATGACAAAGTATAGAAAAAAACCGCCTATTTAAATGTAAAAACACCAGTAAAAATAAAGATCATAGTTAAAACAGCATGGTACAGGTATCAAATTCTGATAAGTGGAACAAAACAGCACAGCTACAGCACCTAAGATGTAAGAAATTAGCAAATGAGAGAAAAGAATGGATTACAATTTTAGGCCAACTAGTTAACTATTCTGAAAACCTACATCATTATCATACCATGCATCAAAATCTCATATAAAAAGCTCTTGCAACATTATGCTATAAAAAGATAGCTGAAAATACAAGTGAATATTTATTTCATTTCTAAAATATTTTTTAATTCCTAAAAACAATCAGAAATTGCCAAAGGGGAAAGTATTTTGACTTAACAGAAAAAAAAAAAGATTCTGCACATCACAAATTACACAAATACATACTTAAGAATAAGTATAACAACACATCAGAAGTAGAAAACACATTGTTCAACATCTGGCTCCAGTTCTTTTGGAATGAAGAGAGAAACAAACAAGACCTAATATACTACATATATTTACATAATTTTTTGTTGTTCTTTTACTATTTCTCACCAGTTGCAAGGCTCCATATCCATATTACTTCCTCTCCAGTGGGCTATGGACACCAAAAGTAACAGTCTAACAAGTTTTGATTCCAACATAAAATTTCAGCAGTTAATGAAACATTCTGTAGATTTTGTTTACCTCATCTATATAAACAATTCTTGTTTTAGCTCTTTTGTTTCTAATCAAATTAAAGCTAGACTGTCTCACATGCCTGTCACAAACAATGACTCATTTTTGCAGTAACCATAGGGAAAAGGGCATTATTTTGCTTGTTTTCCTGGCAGTTTAATTAATGTTAGGGTGCACCTGAAGTACTTCATTTCAGGGAAGCAAATGAGCAAATACTTGTATTTGGTCTATTTAATGCACTAGTAACTTACTCTTATTTCAGTTCATCCACAGATCTATTCATGTAATACTTTTAATACCTTAAACAGACTTAAGGAACCCAAGAAATCCACCCAAACACTGAAAAGGAAAAATGCTGACCGACAAATAACTCCGATTTCACAAATGACCAAAACAAGAAGACAAGTTACTGGAAATCTGTGGCAGTATATAACTTGCTCTGCTGTAATGCAGCTAGATTTTGTTCCCCAACACCAGGAAGCTGCCCGGTCTGGCTATATTACAGCATGAGGCAGCAATTGCTATGTCCCTGTAACAAGCACAGTGTGTAGCTTGTAGAGTTTATGGTCAAGTAAAGACACATGAACTAGGCCACAGTCCTAAAGTTCAAAGAATCAATATTTATGACATTAAAATGCCTTTAAATTTCTTATGTGGATGAGAAAAAGTTATGGCAGATAAAGCAGGATTGGAGGATATTCTTTTTTAAAAGTATAAAATATCCAAGTATATTTTTTAAATACAATAAAGTAGAAAATGGCACAATACACACCTATACACACATCACTTACAGTCAACATTTGGCATTTTGTTTCATTATTTAAATAATAATTTTATTGGCTAAGCCATTTTATAGTTGCAGATATCATATTTTATGATTATATAATTTGATGTGCATCTCCAAAAATTAAGGACACTGCCCTTCAAGACCACTATACCATTTATAATAATTCAAGTTTCTCCAACTTAATTCAAATTACCTGTGAATTATTTCTTTGTTCAGTCTGCCTTCCACCTCTAGAAAATGTCTGATTTTTTTCCATCCAAGGTTTTTTCTGAGTTGCCTGGCAGGTTACATTGGACCAATTTACACTACCTATAACCAATGAGATTTAAAAATATGATTTATTTATGAAAGATGTCAAAGCCTAAATTATGCCTTAGTTTTGTGTATTGAAAATCAGCCACTATAAATGTAATACTGGAAATTTCTCTACAAACTTTAAGTAGTATTTCAGTTCTTAGTAATATAAGTGCCATCTTGCAGAATACTTCAATTTTTCAACTGAGAAATTTTCTCAAGTTTTATCAGCTCAACTATACTTCCAAAGTAATGTGAATCTCTTCAGAAGATTTCTAATTTTTTTTGTAGCATCAGCAAGCTTCATGCTTAAAAACAAACTCTGACATGGACAAAGAAGAAAGTATAGCAAAAACACTATGCAGAAAATAAGTACCTGTACATATAGATGATTCCACATGCTAAAAATAAAAACAAAAAAGACAATTATTTTCCGCTTAAGAGTCAACACCATATGCCTTGCAAAATGTTTCATAACTTAGTCTAGTGTGAAGCATGCTTATTACAATCTTAGAAAAAATATTTCTCCATATATATTTTTCATATTAATATACAAAATACATTTTGACCCATTCTGTTACTACAGGAATTGTTAATGAAAATATACTTAAGCTTTTAAAGAAGATACAAAGATAATACTGACATAGATGACTGATAAAGAAATCAAAGCAGCATTACATACATTCATGGTGCTAGAATCGGGATTTCTCAAAGCCCCTGCTGCAGGCTGGTTGTTGCTGTGTTTGGGACTGCAGTAGCCACTATCACTGTCAATGTCGGCTTCACTAGCGCCCTGCTCACTAGAGGATTCAGCAGTAGGGTGGGAGGCTCTTCTTCTCCTGCCCTTGGACTTCCAGAGCATTGTAGCAGAGCTCTCCGAGAGAGATTTGTTAGCAATATCTGATGGGAAATCTATAAAGCAAGGAAAGTATGACATCTCTTTGTGAGGACCAAACTAATAAATTCTTGTTAAATTATCGTTAAGGTCATAAGAAAATGCAGATATTTACCTTTGTAAGTGGAGAAAACAAGTAAAAAAAATTTTTTAAAAGACCATCAAAAGATAAGATACTCCTGACAAGTTGGTTTATGACATGTATTTACTATGATAAGAAAATAAAATATTTGTATAAATATTAAAACCACCATGACCTATTTTAAGGAAAATAACATCACCAATCCTTTCGAAGTCTACTGCATGCCCCCTCTACCAATGCATCCTCTTCCTCCCCCAAAAGTTACCTCTATATAGAATTCTGTGTTTATCATTTCCTCACTTTGTAAAATAGGTTTTCATGGATTTTTGTATTCCTAAAATACAAATCATGTAATTTAGCAGTTTTTGCTTTATAAAAATGAAATTATACTGTCCATTTTCTTTTGTGACTTGCTTCCCAGTCTGCCCCATCTCCTCAACATTAGTTTTGAGATTCTGGAGCATGTGGCTATAATTCATTAACATCACTGGAATCTAGAATGCCTCTGTATGATGAACATACCACACAGTATTATTTATCCTTTATACCACTGATGGAACACTGGGACTATTTTGGGGTTTTGCATTATTAAATAATACTGCTGTAACCACTCATATACAGATATTTGAATGTGTATATGTGCATGTGGAAGATGCTTTAAGGTAAATACTGCTGGGACCTATAGAGTACAAATATTCAACTTTACTTGGTAATGCCAAATCAATTTCAGTCAGACTGTTTAAAAACAGTTTACAACCCAACAGCAAGATATAAATATCCACAGTGATCCACATATTCACCAAATACTTGATAGTAGGCTATAATTTTTGCCAATTGTTAGATATAAAAAATGGCTCATTGTGGGCTTTAATTTGGCTCATTAAATAATGAGGTTTGGCATTTTGTTTGTTTGTTTATTTGTTTTGGTTTGGCATCTTTCCTGATGCTTTTAGCCACTAGCGTCTTCCCTTCTGTGAATTAATTTTATTTTTGGATTATTTGACTTCTGCCCATTTTTCTATTGAGCTGTCTTATTTTTGTATTTCACAAATTATAATCAAAAGACATTAAGAAAAATTCTTGCAATCTCCTCCTACTCTAACAAATAACAATTTTCTTTTTTCTATATTTTCATGCATAATTTTTACACAGCGTCAATACAATTTTGAGTTGGGCTATTTAATATTATGTATATGTTCATAATCATAACGTAAGAAGGCTCCATATTATTCCACTGAGTGGATATTCTACACTTCTCTTGACTTGTCACCTGTTACTAAACATTGGGAAGCTTTCAGTGTGCTACTGCAATTTGGATCTTTCATCCACAGTCCTTTTTCTTTCTAGGGAAATATATCCATTTTGGATACATTCACAGGAGGACAACTGGGTCAAAGGAAAGATTCCTAGGAATCTTGAGTCCTGCCAAATTGTTTCAGCCCTCTGGGACTGTGTCCCATGGCCCCAAGAACAAGGTGGGATCATTTTCTTATTCATTTATATGAATTTTTTAATACCTTCATACTAATACTCCTCAGAATTTGAAACAACTAAAAAGTTGCAGGCATGGTAAAAATCTTTTCCAAGTTTGTGGCTTATTCTTTCACTCACTTTTGATAGAATTTACTACAGAAATACTTCACTCCCTACTGTCATAAACATACCTGCCTATATTTTCTTCTACTGTGGTTTTCCTGTTTGTCCCTAATCCACCTAAAAAAGATTTGCATGGGGTGTAAATTAGGTATCTGTAATGCTATCTCTGTTACTTTCCACATATGTGTTTCCACATACACGTGAGTCTGTTTCTGGATACCCTGTTCTTTTTGTAGACTGCATTTTTTGTATAAGGGTATAGGAAGTAAGATTGTTTAATAGGTCTTGATATTTAGAAGAAAAGTCCTTTTCTTCTCAAATGATCCTATTAGAACTAGTTTGTCAAATTCCCCAAAAATTCCTATTGGAATTTTTATTAGAACTGCACTGAACCTACAATCGGACTTAGGGGAAAATGACATTTATAGTATCAAATCATCCTATATGGACAGGCTATTTAGGTTTTTTTTTTTTGTTTTTTTTTTTTAATGTCCTACCATAAAGTTAAGCTTTTCTGCATAAATGTCTTGTACATCTTTTATAAAGTTTATTCTCAAAAACTTTATTATATTTTTGTTGCTATTATAAGTGGCATCTCTTCTCAAATCCTGTTTGTTAGTAACACACTGAAATGTACTTTTGTATAATATCCTGTATCTAGTCATCTTATTAAACTCATTAAATACATTAATACATCCTACCTGTGACTAATACGAATTAATCCTCAGAAATTAAAAACAAGTTAAAAATACTGATAGAATACACAATCCTCAGTACTTGAAAACAAATTAAAGGTTAAGAATACTGATAAAAAGGGAATGACTGGGTGGATCAGTGGTTGAGCATCTGCCTTTGACTCAGGCCCTGTTCCCGAGGTCTTGGGATCAGGTCCCACATTGGGCTCCCCACAGGAAGCCTGCTTCTCCCTCTGCCTATGTGTCTGTCTCTCTCTGTGTGTCTCCCATGATAAATAAATAAATATTTTTAAAAAAGAACACTGATAAAAGGTACTATCTTCTAATCAAATTTTACCTTCACTTTTCATTTTTTTTACTTCTTTTAAGCACAGTTAATACACAATGTTACATTAGTTTCAAGTGTACCACACAGAGATGCTACAAGAGTCTATATACATTATGCTTTGCTCATTATAAGCGTAGTTACCATCAGCTAACCCCAACCCTCTTGCAACCATAAGTTTTTGTTCTTTGTGTTTATGGGTTTATTTCTGCAGGGTTTTTTTTTTCTTTTTAGATTCCACATATATGTGAAACCATACAGTATTTGTCTTTCTCCATCGGACTTATTTCACTTAGCATTATACCCTCTGAGTCTATCCATGTTGTCACAAATGGCAAGATTTCATTCATCCTTTTTTATGGCTGAGTAATATTTTATTATATATACAGATCACATCTTCTTTATCCATTCTCCATTTATTTACCTAAAGACACTTAGATTGCTTCCTTATCTGAGCTACTGTAAATAATGCTACAGTAAACATAGGAGGGAATATATTTTTTTGAATTGATGTTTTCATTTTCTTTGGGTAAAATACCCAACTCAGGCCAACTAAGTCTGCCCACAAAGAAAAAACGATTGCCTTATTTCTCCGGGATCTCCATGAGAAAACATTTGTTCACTGGCTCCAACAAAGTCTGATCGTAAAAGAGCTCAGCTGTCCAAAAAAAAAAAAAAAAAAAATTCCGTAGTGGAATTAACTGGATCATCTGGTATTTCTAGTTTTTTAAGGAATGTCCATACTGTTTTCCATAGTGGCAGCACCAATTTACATTCCCACTACATTTTTTTCTCCACATCCTCTCCAACACTTAATATTTCTTTTCGTTTTGATTCTAGCCACTTTAACAGGTATAACGTGATATCTTATTGTGGTTTTGCTCCGCATTTCAATGATAATTTGTGATGTTGAGCATCATTTCATGTGTTTGCTGGCCATTTGTGGGTCTTCTTTGGAAAAATGTCTATTCAGGTCCTCTAGCCAATTCAAATTGGATTATCTGTTTTCTTTGGTATTGTGTAAATATTTTGGATATTAACCTCCACTGGATATATCATTTGCGAATATCTTATCCCATTTAGTAGGCTGCCCTTTAGTTTTGCTAATATTCATCTATTCATTGCCTAATTCTTATCAGAAGATTGTCTTTGTAGTCACTTAATGAGCAAACTAAAGAAGTAAAGATTTTTAAAAGCAGTCCCAGGGTTTAGAGCACATAGAAGTCAGTCACTATGACCAGCAACAATCAAAAAAACCTAGAAAACTTTGTAAATATATTATATTGTTACTCTTTTCTATAGCATCTCAAGCATTTGCTAGTCCACTGATCACACTGCTTTATGGATACAAATTATAGAAAGATTGCTTTTTAACTGATTCCCAGATCCTTCCTTACTCCTAATGGATCTAAGCAATTGTAAAAAAAATAACTGAGCTGATGTCATAAAAGAAAAGGTACAGCTCAAATGAAAGAAAGTATGCATCATCAAATTTATTTTAAGCCAGAGTGGAGACTATAGGGATAAAAAGTAAATGTGTCTTTGAACAGATCTAATTCTTGGCCTTGATCATTAACAAAATTTTTTTACTACTGTCAATGAGAATGGGTAAGGAGATATCTAACTCGATATTGGGATTTAATGATATAAACTGGAAAATACTAATTTTTAACTATTACCATGATAAAGCTTCCTTATTTAAAGTTTATACAGTCCTCTAAAAAACTCTGGACAAAATGATATACAACTAGTCCAAAATTTTTACTTGTTTGAGAGGATAGTGCCACTCATAGGTATGGTTCCAATCTATGATGTGGCACAGAAAACTTGCCAAGTTCTTTCTATAAAAATACTATATTAGAGTATTTTATAAAGGTGTTTTTTTTTTTTAAGATTTTATTTATTTATTCATGGGAGACACAGAGAAGCAGAGACACAGGCAGAGGGAGAAGGCGGCTCCTCACAGAGAACCCGACACAGGACCCAAATCCAGGACTCTAAGGATCATGCCCTGAGCTGAAGGCAGACGCTCAACCACTGAGCCACCCAGACGTCCCTATAAAGGGTTTTAAAGTAGTTATAAAAACATACAATTTTGGGGATCCCTGGGTGGCGCAGTGGTTTAGCATCTGCCTTTGACCCAGGGTGTGATCCTAGAGTCCCAGGATCGAGTTCCACATCAGGCTCCCTGCATGGAGCCTGCTTCTCCTTCTGCCTGTGTCTCTGCCTCTCTCTCTCTGTGTCTCTCATGAATAAATAAATAAAATCTTTAAAAAAAAAATACAATTTTGATATTTGCAAAAATGGGTCCTCAAATTCCTACAATGCCTGCAAAATTCCAACTCTGATTTCTGAACTGCTCCACTACTATATGGGGATAAGGACACCTCAAATCCTCCTCAAAACTGCACATTAGCCAGCAAACTAGTTGAAAGAACACTGTATGTTCATGGACTGCTTTTATCTTCCTAGAGAGTTTCACAAAGTGGCAAGATAAATGGAAGGATGAAAGTCTAGAATCCTGAAAAGTGGTACAGTCCACAATTATAAAGTCAATACATGACAACAGATAAAAATCAGTGATATATATATAAGAACCCCTGCTTACCAGTTTGCTGTGAAGCATCTACCAGAAGCACAATTTTTGATCGATTATCAGGACCTGCTGCATTTGTCTCTTTCTGAGTAGCTACATTTTTCACCAGTGGCCTTTTGCTTTTTATGTGCTGTTGTAAAAGCTGTTGCTGATTTAAGCCGACAAAAAAATAATAACTTAAAAACCTACTCAATGTATTAAACATTTAAAATACATATATACATCCACTATAAAACACATCTAAATTTATGCTCTAAATTAGTGGCTCCCAATCCATGGGGAGAGAGGGTTACTGTGTTAGCAATTCATGAAATTATCTGCAGTTAATCGTAGGACATGAAATTATTATACACACATTTTAATACAATTTTTCAAATAACTATTAATGCTACTATGATTAATAAAATATTAATTCATTGTAATTACTTCTACTTCATTTATTCTCAATCAATAATTAGTAAATGACAGAAGTATAATCATATTATATAAGAGATTATAAATATTTATTTAGAAAAGGGTGAAAGCTTATCCAACGGATAAGTTTTACTTTCATGATGGCAAAAGTACAAAAACAATTCTGCTTTAGAGCTTGAAAAGAAAATATAAGAAAGCTGATCCTTTCCTTAATTTTTTAAAACACCAGTATTCATCACTTAAAAACAGCGATTTATACAATGGAACTTTGAATTTAACTGCCTACATTGAAGTGCTGGAAATGCACTCTGAGAAGTCATGTTTCTTCAACATCTGAAAGTTATATACTACTACCTAATTTCCAATACTTATTCTTTACATTCTCCAGAGATCCCAAAACAATTTCCCCTGACCCAATGTTTTCACGAACAAAGACTATAAAATATAAAAGCCTTTTAAAGCAACCTCTGCTGCATGTATGTATTTTAATTTGTGAAAAGTATGCCAGAAGACAGCAAAAACTTTTCACTGAAGAAGCTGGACTAAAGGAATCTAGGAAGGCATCAACTCCTTGATGACAGAGCTATAAAATGCATTTAAGAAATCACTCTATGGGGCAGCCCCGGTGGCTTAGCGCTTCAGCACCGCCTTTAGCCCAGGGCGTGATTCTGGAGACCCGGATTGAGTCCCACGTCAGGCTCCCTGCATGGAGCCTGCTTCTCCCTCTGCCTGTGTCTCTGCCTCTCTCTCTCATGAATAAATAAAATCTTTAAAAAAATAAAAATAAAAAAGAAAAGAAAGAAAGAATTCACTCTACCATCTATTAGCTCAAAAGTGCTGAGAAGAAACATGGTTTGTCTTCTCTTCTTATATGCCTTGCTATTAAGGCCTCAATATAAAAGTATCCTTTTAGTTAAGAAACAGTTATATAGAATAAATCTCAAATCTCTTGTTTTCAAGCTCTTCATGTCTCCCTCTTTTTTACATAGTCAAAAGACTAATCTTAAGAGTGGTTTCACACACTTATCTTTCATTTTCTTCAGCCTGAGGAGACCCTGTGTTCAGATAATATAGTAAAGCAACACTTGACTAACAAAGTGCTATTGCTACTAAAAATTCACAGAATAGCAACAATGAAGTTGAAGGGATTTAATGAATCACAAATGTTCTCCATAGTATCTCCTACTGGTTTCTGAAGACTGAAATATAATGAAGTGCATTAGTCATTCCACACCACTAGCGTAGAATCCAAACTACCACTTATAAACACTATGCAATTCTTATCACTAAATTAAAATAATTTGGAAATATTTACACATTATGAGGACATAAAACTCTCTGAAGGAATCTGAAGGTGACTGTAAATCATATCATCAATTAAGAATAAGGCAAAACAGGGCAGCCCGGGCAGCTCAGCGGTTTAGCACCGCCTTCAGCCCAGGGCATGATCCGGGAGACCTGGGATCGAGTCCCACGTCAGGCTCCCTGCATGGAGCCTGCTTCTCCCTCTGCCTGTGTCTCTGCCTCTCTCTCTCTCTCTCCCCTGTGTATTCTCATGAATAAATAAATAAAATCTTTAAAAAAAATAATAAGGCATAATAAAAACAGGGAAAACTATTTTATAAATGTTCTACCCTTGATTATAATAGTGAATGAAATGTTTTATAGTAAATTCAGCATCAAAAGCTAATCAATACAAATAGTGAATTACCTACACTATTATTAACAATAAAAATATCAAAGTCACTTACTTTTGGTACAACTGGTCCTCTGTTACTGTTTCTGCTTCGATGACTGGACAATGGGAAGACCTGTCCAAGCTGATTTGGACGCTCAGTGCATTCTGTGGTTATAGTATTTACAGTATTTGCAGCCTGAAAGGTGTTGGAGTAAGGTGTAGGAAAAGGATGATAGAATCCCATAACTTGGGCACATGGTGCTGGCATCAGCTGATAATATGTATACTCTGTAGAAACAGGTGGCTGAGCAGATATAATGGGGTAGGCGAGGTATGGCCCAGCAGGGTTTGGACTGGGCTGTTGCCATCGTATATCATTGTTATACAACGGAAACTGTCTGTTAAAATCAAATAAAAAAAGAACAATCTAGTGACGAGTCTAAAGGTAATGCTGAAGCAAAAGCTCTTACTTCATTTTAACTTAAAAAAGGATAGAACAGTGGCTTCACAATAAAAAGGAGATAAAATTATCACCTTATAAAGTTCTTTGCTGTAATTAGAGATTATTAGATACATGTAATAACAACTTAAATGACAGTATAAAGAAATTTAACCTAATAGTTTTACTGCATTCCAAGATTTTTAAAAGTACATACCATTCTTATTTGTAACTCTCTCTTCAACCTCCTCAAGGTATTTCTGCCTAGAAGTTAAATACCTAGCTGCTGGATCTGTAAACAAAGGCAGTCCAAAGTTCCCATCCAATGCTAACAACTGTGACAGCCTTCTGCAAAAAGCAGGGTAAGGTGATCACTGCGTAAGGTGATCATTAAATGGGTGATTTGATTCCTCCACCTCTCATTCTTCAGCTCAGTCGCACGGCTTCCTACTTCTCTCTCATACTCCTCGAACCATTTGGCCAAGTGAAGCTCTTCCTGGCTCCCCTCCTTGGCAGTGGAAACAGATTCCAGGTCCAAGGGAAAGAAGAAGAGAGGCAAGCCGGTCCACTGCCATCCTATCCCTAGCATTAGAACCTTTTCTAGTGCAATTCCTATAAAGCATCAGCAAGGTTCTTCCTATCTCAGTAGTCCTTATGAAAGTTGCTGCTGAAGAATGAGGGGTCATGGGGAGGGGAGCATTGAGCTTTTCCTCACTACCCCACAACAAAGCACAATGGAAAAATGTTCATTGTCATAATTTAAGAAATATATCTAATCTGCTGGCTGGTTTACTCACGAATTCTCAAAGATTATTTAGTACAGTAAGAAAAATTAATTGTACTTTACGTTTGGCTATTTTGTCAAATCCAAAAAATAGTATTATTAAATTTGGTTTATAAGTCACTTCAAACATAGGTCAAAATTTTTTCATATAACATTAACTGCAATTGAGAAGGATCCCTTACTCTTTGTCCAATCTCCAAAACTAGAGTTTTAGAGATCATTAACTTGAATACTTAATATTTCATACAGCAGCTTAGTGGCCTCATATCTCTTACATCAAGACTATATCCAGGGGATCCCTGGGTGGCGCAGCGGTTTAGCGCCTGCCTTTGGCCCAGGGCGTGATCCTGGAGACCCGGGATCGAATCCCACGTCGGGCTCCCGGTGTATGGAGCCTGCTTCTCCCTCTGCCTGTGTCTCTGCCTCTCTCTCTCTCTCTCTGTGACTATCATAAATAAATAAATAAATAAATAAATAAAAGACTATATCTGAAAGAATATACCTTGGCACACTAGTGTGCCACGTGATGGCTTATAGGTATGTAGGAATACTGATTGTCTTTACCTTCGGGGCTGTTGGGCCTCATCCATTTATCCCAGAGTGCTAGAGAAATATAATTTTTATGTGTGATATTAATTGAAAGAGGCTGAAAATACTTTTTATACAGCAATAAAATGAGCTACATCAACAAAGTACTAATCACTCAGTCTAAGCAGGGTTAAAAAGGCTATCATGACTATCACAAGTAACACCCTAACCACTAGGTCACACATTATCTGAATTGCAAGCATTTGGCTAAATCACCCTGTGACTATAGCACAGAAGCTAAATTTAAACTAGAATCAGAATCTAGAAATATACGTTAACCATAAAAGCCTCAATGTTAAAGACTATCTCTTGGTATTTTCTTATGCCAGACTGTTCTGAAAATTGATTAGATACTTATTCTTAAAAAAGGGTTTCTGTTCACCACTTTCTGAATATTCATTCCTCCCCTTGTATCAACTTATTTCAAAGTAATTTTAATGACTTATTATAGGAAATACATCCAAAAAACTCTATTTCCTCTTAGAAAGAATGAGAAAATAACAATTTTCAAATTTCTCCTTCATTTGGGTTTATTTACTTTTCTTAAAAAAGAGAAATGGTTAATGTTTAAAAGTTACAAATGGAGGGGCACCTGGCTGGTTCAGTCAGTGGAGCACGGGACTCTTGATCTCAAACTTACAAGTTGAAGCCCCAGGCTGACTATAGAGATTACTAAAAAAAAATAATAAACTTAAAAAAAGAAAAAGTTACAAAAGGAAAAAATGAAGAAGTATGCCATGCCAATTTCTGTATTTCCCTACCCGACCCCCGCCCCACAAAAAAAGATAATAAACAGATTACCTATTGGACTGGTTTTCCTGCACAAATGGGTAACAAGTAATCAGGTAGCTGGGGATTGGAGTTGGTTCTACACCAGAAACATTTCCATTATCATTTGGGAGTGCCATCGGGATCATAAATGTATCAGGATTCTTCTTCTGTGGAATAAATGGTTCTACCTCAGCTGATAGCTTGACATTCTTCAAAGAGAAAGTAAAACACACTATTAATAAATGAGCAAAAAAAAAAAAAAAAGAGCAAAAACCTTAATACAAATTCACAATCTAACAATGGAAGAGTCAGTGTTTACAAATAGTAATTAGATCTCAGTATTTACAAAACATCCAAAGGGAACAGCAATGTCATATTAAAATAACTAAATATGATTATTTAGGCAAAGCCATCAAATAAAACAGGGAATAGCATATCAAGTAATTGCATTTTAATGAAGTCATTTCTTATGTAACCAAAGCTGTTAAAACAATCAAGAGTACAAGGAAGTTAGACTTGAATCCAAAAATAAATCTGGTAGTAAAGAAATCTAGCTCTTCAGACAAAACAATGTGCTTTTAACTAATTCTGTTAGGAGGAAAAAATCATTAGAGTTCTGAAGGATAATCACTTTATATTTTTTTGACTAGACTGAAAAATATTTTTGTCCATTTCAGGAAATTAGATTAGTACGGTTTAAATAAAAGAAAGGAAAATGTCTAAGATTAAAAAAAGAAAGAAAACATAAGGGCAAAAAACTTTTGGTTCACAGTTAAAGTAGGAGAAAAAAATGAGTACTTTATTTCCCAGTAGACAACTTGAGTAAACTAACATAATCCAGAATAGGCACTCCCATTTTAGTTTATTTTGTATATATTTCTGTAGATTAAAAAATCTACAGAAGGGCAGCCCGGGTGGCTCAGCGGTTTAACGCCTGCCTTCATCCCAGGGCGGGACCCTGGAGACCCAGGATCCAGTCCCATGTCGGGCTCCCTGCATGGAGCCTGCTTCTCCCTGGGCCTGTGCCTCTGCCTCTCTCTCTCTGTCTCCTCTCTGTGTATTCGCATGAATAAATACTAAAATCTTTAAAAATAATAATAAAAAATTAAAAAATTAAAAATCTACAGAAACTTAAAATATTTATTTTAAAAACTAAAGTATTTTAGGATGCACAGGTGGGTGACAGAACTATAAAGAAAAGCAAGTAAGACCCAGGATGAAAGTCAGGATAGGAATTACTCATATGAAATTACTGATGTGAAAAGGAGTTGAGATCATGAGGAGGTACCTGGGAAGCTTCTGAATGCCTAGCAAAGTTCTATATCCTAACTTGGGTGACAAGTACAAGGTATTCATCTTATAATTCATTTATCTATATACTGTTTTTATGGAGTTTTCCTTCTGTATTTAACAACAAATATTTACAATTTAATTACAAAAAAGAAAAAACCTATAGGCACATTCTACAAAGGTAGAATGTTAAAAGCCACATAAATATCACAATCTAAAAAGATATTAAACACTTCTTTAAGAAACCAATAAGTGAAATGCAATCCAGTGTTTCAACTGCTCAAATCAAAGCAACAGTCCTAACTAGAACTTTTCTCTCCAGTAGGATGGCATTTATTGGAAGCTCTGAGCAAGGCAGAGTTCCCAGAATAAATTTCAGGCTTGCTTCTCACAAAAGTAATCAGTAACAAATGCAAGAAAATCTGAAGACAAAATCTAAGGACATATAGTCAACAGAGAGTCTTTATTCAGATAAACCATTCTCTAAAAAGAGTCCACTGGAAATATTCAGAATGCTTGTAAAAAGGTGAGGCAGAAGAAGAAATCTGAACTATTTATAGCAATATTAATTCACTATCCTTCCTACCTGATTAAACTTTGAAATCTATTTTTACACTATTAACCAAATCTGAATTAAAGAGAGTACTTGCCTTATGAATACTGTATCTATGAGCTGAAGCTGGTTTCTTGAATTTCCTGAAAGCAAAAACTCCTTCAAATGCTTATAGTCTTAAGTCAGTAATTTTCACTCAAAACTAACAAAACTGACATCAGAACTCAAAAATTACTTGTGTAAAATATAAAATATCAATCTAATAAACGTTCTGCCAGGAGGAAATTGGTGGGGGGAAAGCTGATTTTCAACAAGAATGCACAGATAGTGGAAACTTGCCTTATATAGTTCATGCATAGGTATAAAAAGAGGGAAAATTTAAATCACATTTTCACTACACTAAAAATGTAATTTTTAGGATTTCTTTGAAAAATCTGAGAAGTCCTTTTAAACATATGAGAACTCTCTGAGAAGTTTTATAGATCTTTATTAGAAGGTATTAGGACATTTTTAAAGCACGGAGTATGGTTATATCAAATTTCCATATGAAAAAGAAATTATACTAATATAATTTTAAGAAATAAGATAATCTAAAGATAATATGTTTCCTGACACCTTTCCCCAAATAATACCAACCCATAAATTACTTTGGTAACAACAAATTCAAATTCTTGTTCAGGTCAAAAGTTGCAACAAGTTTTTATACTTAGTTTCATTTTACTTTGTAAGTTTCATGAACTTAGGTAACCTACTATCAAAAAAGTGTCACCCATAACTTATAACTGATATCTGTACATATACACAGTATATGCTCTTAAATATTAAAGTTTATAAGATTTCTATTCTAAGTGCAATTCTAGATATCAGAGTTCAACAATAAAACTCACAAACACTGAAGTGATCCTTTGTGTTTAGCAAAAAAGAGAAGCTGCTGTAGTGAACAGCTGCAAAAACAGAAGATGTCACTAGTAGGAACAGGCTGGCAAACTTTCTCCTACAGTTACAACTCTCTATGGTCTTAAAAGTTGTTTGTTGTGACTTTAGGGCTTTCAGTATCACACATTAAAATGAAGCATCTGCTCTTCTCAGGCCTAAAAAATAAAGATCTCAAACTATTCTTAAAACTCCACATAATAAAGCCCATGTAGACAATATGTTAAGTAACAAATTCCAGCAATATTTCAATTGTATTAGTATAGAATCAAAGAAAAATGTCCTATACAGTGGACAACAAAGCATTATGAAAAAATTAGACTAGTTACTTCATATGATATTCCTCAGCTTGAATTTTTTAGTCTACTTTTGACAAGATCTATTTTTCAGAAATCAGAAATTTTATAGCAGAGTTATCTCCTTAAAGTAAATATAAATATAAAATAAGTCTAAACTACACAAAGTCTAACTCTCCCTGTACTATTTGCTTAAAAAACTATCTACTTAGTAAAGTATCTCTATCTTTCAGAAATTATTTCAGGATTTTCCAAATTAATGAAAAATCCTAATAATCCCAGAAGCCTATGGTAGGAAAAAAAATAAATAAAAATAAAAACATAAAGCAGTTTTACATTCCTTTTAAATTTAGCATATACTAAAACAAATGTCAATAATAAAACTTCTTTGATGTGAATGAGCTAGAAAACCCAAGAATTTATCAGAACATGAAGGTATAAAAACCTTCTTTAACAGAGTGTATTAAACAAATGCACTCAGATCACTGAGAGCCTATAAAAATTCAACATATATGCTATGAGTACATGTTCTGGAACGAGTGCTGTACTAGACTGGTTTAGGGAAAATGAGCAAGCATTACTATGAAGCACCCAACAGCAGGAAATGCACACTAAACTCTTCTGGAATAGAACCTCCAGAAGAGCACAAATAATTTTCCCAGATTAAGCAACAGAAAAAAACACCCACTTAAAATCAAAACTGAAGAAGAACATAATAAGGCAGTCTCCCACAGTAAAATTTCGTTATGTACCTACCACACACCTACAGAAAAAAATATGACCATGGAAACCCTGTACATTCTCTCCATGCTAAGGTAAAATTACAATATATCAAACATTAAGATATTTTACATCTCATGGTCAAAGAAAAATAAATTTCTTCCAAAGGAAGAAATGGCTAGAGATACGTGCTAGCTGTATTGTTTCTGATTGCAATGGCTTACAGTGAAAGGAAACATTTGTGCCAAATCGATTGCAGTAGTTATATAGGTAAGTTTTGCAAGACTTCAGAAAACATTGAGAAAAAAATCAAAATACTTAACTGAGACTGCCAACTTGATTTACTATTCAAATCTTTTCCTCTTTTGTTAAAACAGACCACACCTAATCCTGATGGTGCCTGATGGTACTTTTCTACAAATCAGCTTTCTAAATTTATTTTTTTAAATTTATTCATGATAGACAGAGAGAGAGAGAGAGAGAGAGAGAATGGGAGGCAGAGACACAGGCAGAAGGAGAAGCAGGCTCCATGCCAGGAGCTGACACGGGACTCGATCCCGGGACTCCAGGATCACGCACTGGGCCAAAGGCAGGCACTGAACCGCTGAGCCACCCAGGGATCCCCCAGCTTTCTAAATTTAATACTGGCTTTTGGATTTATCGAATTTATTAATTTCTGGGTTTATATTTATTTTCCTCTCTTGCTTTTCAGTAGGGTTTTCCTGCTAACTTCTAGCCCTGGACACTTAATTTTACTTACCTTTAAAATGTTTAATAATGAAAGTATTTATGACTATGCATTTGCCTCAGAGTATAGCTTCAGCCACATCCTGTAGGCTTTCATATGCATTACTTTTTCAATATCTCATAATTCTACCTTTTTATTTCCTCTTGATTGAGGGCTTAGGGAAAAATGTCTTTTTAAATTTCCAAAGGTTGGCAAGGTGCCTGGATGGCTGTCAGCTGAACATCCTGGTGTTGGTTCAGGTCATCGTCTTGGGGTCCTGGGATCCAGCCCCACACTGGGCTCCCCACTCAGCAGGGAGTCTGGTTCCCCTCTCTCTCCCTCTGCTCCCTTCCCCCCTGCCCCGTACTCTCTCTCAAATAAATAAATCTGGAAAAAAAAAAAGTTAAATTTCCCGAAGTTATTTTACTTTCTTTTGATTACAAAAGTACTGTTTTTAAAACCTGTTAAGATAAATCATTTACTTAGTCATAAAGATCAACTACAAGTATTACTGAATCATAAATGTTTTATAGTAACTTATTTAGAATATACTTAGTTTGCAACGCTGATACGATTTGAAGTTTATCAATTATTTAAAGGAAAAAATTATAAGCCAGATGATTTGTATCTTTATTAGTAAACAGCACTTTGCATGAAGTCATACATTACGTGTTTGCTTTTCTAAGACTTAAAGACATTGGTGACCAATAGTCTTGTAAATGCTTTTAAAAGAGCCTATCTAATGTTAACTTACTAAAAATTAAGCCAATGTTTGAATCATTTGATAATACAAAACATATTGTGAACTTCAAGTATTCTGTCATTTTTAAAGCCATTGTTTATTTTTTTAAAAATCTCAAAACACTGTCTTAAATTTCCTTAAATAGAAACATTAAGCCTTAATGAACAAATAAACTCCATGATTTATTCTTCATGTCCCTTTACAACCCCCCCCCCCTTAAGAGCAAAAACAAAACAAAACAAAACAAAAAAAGCATTACACCAAGTAATAACTGTTCTTAGAACATCTAACCCTGGCAATTAAAATTAAATTACTTGTTTTGATTTAATACAGTCTTGCTTGCTTGCTTGCTTGCTATACGAGAATACTCTTGAGATCCTCTTTTGGTTATAACATTTTTTCAAACAGTCGTTATTGCAATTAAGACTATTATCTAGCATGTATTCCCAGTAACTTACTTTTTATAATTCTGATCAACATACATACAATTTACCCTTTTATACAAAGTTTTTTTTTTTTTTTTTTAAAGAGCAATTTGAATGTCTTCATGCAAAACATGCTTGGATTTTTTTTTAAGTTACACTTGTGCAATACTCCAAGGATTTCAATTAGGTTAACATGAAATGCACAGTTTGTATTAAGTACTATTTTTTAAAAATCAGATTTCTATAAATTGCTAACCACTACAATATTATGAGTATGTTATAATGCTGCAGGCCTTCCCAAAAATTCTGAATATAAACCAGTACTGGTTTAAAATGAAAACACAAACATTTTGTGAGAGAAAATGGAAATTCACGTATCACATATATTTTTAGTGACTTCTGCCTACCTAAATTCACTTCATTACTAAAAATAAAAAAGTAAAAAGAAATAAAAATAAAAAAATATATATATAAAAGTATATTACTCTATGGTATAGTGGAAACAATCAAGAACTCAAAGTGGAAAAAGCTCAGTTCTAGCCCCTAATCTACCACTAGATTAATGGTTCTTAGCCTCTTTTCAGTGACAGATTCCCTTGAGAATATGATGAAAATAATGGAGTCTTGCCCCAGAAAAATGCTAATATAAAATGAAGCACACTCCTTCCAGGTCATCCATGGACCCCTGAATTAACTGCCTCCAGCCTGAACAAGGCAAAGTAGCATCACTTTTCTGTATCTTGGTGTCCTGTAAGTATGTGGCGGGTGGGAAGAGAGGGTGGTTAGAATTACTCTCTTACTTAAGATTAGGCTGGGGAAGAGGCAGGAGATACTAGAGTTTAAAAAAAAAAAAAAAAAAAAGAAGCAATTCTTCAATGGAAAATCTACATTCATGATTTCTTTCTAATACTTAAATTTCTACATTTTAATAGGTTGTGGACTTTGGAAAGATGTAAGATGAAAGAGGAATAGGTTCTCTGGTTTAAATAATTTGCTCATAGCATTTGCTGTTAAGATAGCCACACACAAACAGCTATGCTAAATAGTTAATTATATTTCCTCTAAGATGAAAGGAACCATAAGTATACATATGGTAGCATTACTGGTTACAGTTCTGGCATCATGATGAAGGACCAAAGACTTTAACCTTTTCATTAGTGACGTATATACGAGAAAACTGTTCAAGAAAATTTTCTATTCAATTGTCAGGCTTAGAAATTAAACGCATTTCTGACAGATGCCTTAAAAAATTTTTTTTTCACTGAATATATATATAGAATACTCTGGGTCACTGGACAGCCAAGAGGCTCTGATCAATTTTGCTTTGGAAATCTATGTATTATCTTATAAAACTCACTGTTTTCAAAGCCATAGTCTCATTTTTTTTTTAAATTAAAGCTTTTGTAAAAACAAATATACGCAACTAGGAATCTGCCTGCTAAAAGAGCCAGATTTCAAAATCAAAACCGCTTCTGACCAGCTATGTGTACACATATATGCAGGAATTTGGAAATCTCGTCTCATTTATTCCGATACTAATTACCTATTTGTAAAATAACTAGGCAAATCACTGGTCTCTTTTTCCATCTCTTTGCCTCGCTCTACATTGGGTTCCACTGAAGAGAACGCACAGTGAATAAACTTCGATTTCATCAAATTTTAAGTAGTTTGGTAAAGGTCTCAAGGAAGGAAAATACTAACACTTGGGGGGAGGAGACTATTATTTTGGATTATCATTTACATTTTCATCACCCCTGCCTCCCAGCAACTACTCGCATGGATAATCAAGAATTTAATGCAATCAAAAACAAAATAGGTTACTAATGGAACTACTCTAGGAATATGAAAACGGTCTCAGAAATGAATTCATACTTCGGATCCAACACTCTTAAAATAGAAGCCCAATTTTTCAAAGACATTATTTGCAAAGTGACTGGTCAGAGAGGCAGGGGAAAACCATAGTGTCTTCTGTCTTAAAACACTTCCCTAAAACCACCGCAAAAAAAGAAACAAAACAAAACAAAAAGCAAAACAAAACAAAACAAAACACCAATGCTTTTTTTTTTTTTTTTTTTTTTTTTTGCTCAATGGAACGTTGTGAGAAGCCCACGACCCTGGGCATCTGCATCTGTGGTTCTCACACGTTCTCTGACAGTCTTTCTGGGTGAGAAGCCTTCGAAAGCCTGGCCACCTCGAAAACACATTCCAGAACTAAGGGGGGGGGTGTCACCCGCTCCAAGTTACAAACCCGCCCCCCCTCGGGGGAGCACTGACAGCTCGGGGGTCCTCTGGCCCCTTCCACCAAACCGCGGAGCGAGGGCAGAAACGAGCCCCCAGCCCGGGGGAGGGGAGCACCGCGGCTGCAGGGGCCCCCGGTCCCCGGAGCGGCCTCGGGAACAATGCGGGAGCGGGGCGCACCGGGCTCCCGGGCGGGGGCAGTCTGCTCCCGCAGGAAGCCGCGGGCTCCGGCCGCCCAGGCCCCGCTCCGAGCCCACGGCCCCCCCCGGACCGAGCGGCGACCCTCAGCGGCCGGCCCAGCCCGAGCCCGCGTACCTGCTCGGCGGGGGCTCGGTCCATGGCGCCTGCAGCCGCAACGGGCCCGCGTTAGTCGCTGCGGAAAACGCCCCGGGCCGCTTTCTCCATGGCCCCCCGCTCCAGTCGAGCCCGGGCTCAGGACCTCCGCCCCTATCTGGCTGGCCCCGACACGGAGTCCGGCTACGCCACTGGCCGAGGGGGTGGCTCCAGCTCCGGGGGAAGGAGGAGGCGGCGGCAGCCTCGGGGAGGGATCATCTGGGACGGAAGCCGAGGAGGGCCCAAAGACGCCGCAGCGGTAGTTGAAAATGGCGGCTCGCGGAAGGGCAGGGAGGGGGAGGGGGAGGGGAGGGGCCGAGGCGTGACGTAGGCGGCGTGACGCCAGAGGCCCTGCGCGGCCGGGAGCGGGAGCGGGAGCGGGAGCGGGGGCCTGGGCCGGCTGGCCTGCAGGCCGAGGCCGCGGCGGGATGCCCGCAAGCGCGTGCTTTGAGCCGGACTTGACTGCCCGACCTGGACTGTTCACGGGGCGGGAGGAGTGTCGAGCCGCTTGGGACCCAGAGCACCCGGGTTCCAGTCTTCAGGGACCTCAGGGACTGCTTGGGTTTCGCAGACCACTCTGAGGACTGCTGGAGGAGCTTTTAGCCGCGCCCTGTACCTAGATGGCTCCCCGTCCTTCTGTTATCCAGCTAAAGGAAGTCATGCGTGTAAAGGGAAGCACCCCCGAAGGGCCACTACAGAGAAACTGAGTCCGGAGGCCCCACAGGCCCAGGCTCACCCCCACCGTCGCCTCCGGGCGGGTCTCGCTACCTGAGCATCCCTCACTTTGCTCGGCCTGCGCCTGTATCACACCAACCGACGCCGCTTTCCTCCCCCTGTTAATTGCTTGTTCCTTAAAAAAAATTTTTTTTAATTTATGATAGTCACACAGAGAGAGAGAGAGAGGCAGAGAGAGAAGCAGGCTCCATGCACCGGGAGCCCGACGTGGGATTCGATCCCGGGTCTCCAGGATCGCGCCCCGGGCCAAAGGCAGGCGCCAAACCACTGCGCCACCCGGGGATCCCTGCTTGTCCCTTTTATCTCCAGTTCATTAGCTACTTGAGGAGAGAAACTGGGCACGTGGGGAGCACGGCTGATTCCCTCTGGGCCTCTCCTGGGTCGTACCCTCCAGGCGCACCACTTCCGGAAGAGTTCTTGCTCAGCTCCAGGATGAGGAGGGAAAATAAAAAGCTGCATAAGCTAAGTCACATTCACGCAAGAGAGTGGAGGTGGCTCCTGTTTGAGGGACTGGAATGGAGATTTACAGCTGGGAAAGAGAATTTTAAGACGTTTGCTTTGTCATGCTTCAGAAGACCTCACTAAAGGTCTGAATTGCCTTTTCAGTTAGTCTAGGCTGCTTTTCTGGTTTTGTTTGAATAGGATTCCAAAAGGCCGGTCTGTGAAGCCTCTCGCTGTAGGTACACTGATAAACTGTATTTTGACCTGGTGAAAGGAGCTATACTGGGTCAACAACACTTGCATCAAGGCTGGCAGTAGAAACTGCTTATAAGGAGAAATATTTATATTTGTGCACACATCTTTCATTTATTTAGTTTTAACTAAATGAAATATTTTTACTCTCAAATTTTATGTTGGTGCGCATATGTGTGTGCGTGGATATGTGTGTTTAAATTGTACATGTATGTCTGAATGTTACATACATGAAGAAGTCATGTAATGTCTGCCCTAGTGTCTATCAATGAATGCAGAGTAAATTTAGTTTTGCACAGTAAAGCTGAGCTATTTATATGAAGTAGTTATGTAAACTAACAGATGATCACCCTCCTTCACAATTGAAAGATTAAAAAGAATTCTGAATTTTCAGAATGTTTCCCCACCGGTGATCTCTAGCCATAAGACACCCGGATCTGCGTAAAAAGATAGCAATAACGCAGTACTAATGTAGTCATAAAAATACCACAGTACTTGGTTTCCTTCCTGCTTCTAAGGAGTAATCTGAGAAAATTCAAATAGAGGCTCTCTAAGGATCTTTCCATATTATAGGATTTTTATGACTATGAAATCAGTCTCGTTTTGAATCTTCTTTGTAGAAGATAGTTATTTTAATTTTAACAGAAATATAAGAAATTAATGAACAAAAATGTCACAATGCCATTCTTATTTAACCACAATCCCAGAAAAGATTGCATAGCAATTAAAATAAAGAATTAAAATATATGAAGAATAAAAAGACATTTAAAAATACTACTTTGGGGGAACCCCGGGTGGCTCAGCGGTTTAGCGCCACCTTCAGGCGGGGGCGTGATCCTGGAGACCGGGATCGAGTCCCACGTCGGGCTCCCTGCATGGAGCCTGCTTCTCCCTCTCCCTGTGTCTCTGCCTCTCTCTCTCTCTCTCTCTCTCTCTCTAATAAATAAATTTTAAAAATAAAAATACTACTTTGTATGGATGACATGATTGAATTTCAATTATTTAATTAAGCAGCAAATATTTAATGTACCAAATGCTATGCTAAGTACTGGAGGTATAGCAGTTAATAAGATACTGTGAGAGCAGATCCTGTGTTTGTCTTATGAGCACAATATACATAGAACAAGTAATTACAGGTGAGCTGAGTATCATGAAAAAGGAAGTTCAATAGGTTCTACCAAACTGTGGGATGGAAGGTCAGGGAAGTCTTATGTAAAATGGCATCTAAGCAAAGACTTGAAGGGTGAGTAGGAGTCATGATAAATGAAGGAGAAATGTTAAAAAAGTTGTTCCAAGAAAAGGAAATGGCTAATGTGAGCATCCAGGGTAAAAGAATGGAGCATTAGTACTTAAACAAGCTAATTCCTTGAAATGAGAGTTGAGGATGAGAGAGATAATCCAATAGAGCAAGGCCTCTGAGAAAGTAAAACCAAGAGAAGAAATCTGGCCTTAGATAAAGGAGTAGGTAGGTACATGTTTGTCCATGATAACAGAAGGAAAGGAATAAAGGGTAGATATGACTGCAGATACAATTATAAGTTGAAGGAATTCTGTCTATGGCTTCTGTCTTCGCAGGAAAGTAGGGGACAAGATTATCTGCTGACCATGGAGGGAGGCAGAGTTGATGGTCATGCACTTGTGAAAACTCAGCAAACATGTATTTGATATTTGCACATGTCATATTGCACATGCAAATATAAATTCTACATCAAAAGAAAAAACTATAAATATTGAGCTCTACTTTTAAGAAATTCATGTTCCTACATAACCCAAATGTCTATCAAGTTACTATGAACCCCAGTGGCTTTTAAAGCACCTCTATTTATATCAGATGTTTGTCTTATTCAACGCTGCATCCTTACTACCTGTATGAATGCCTGCCAAAGAGCAGGTGCTCAATAGATGCTTGTTGAATAAATGTGCTATGCTATTAAATCAGGATTTTTTCATTCACGGTTGGGTTTTATTACGCATGTGCATTATATTGAATAAGCAGGATTCGGTAGAGTACAAGCACAGAATTCTTTTATTTTTGTTCCAGTGTCTTCAAATTCTCTGAGGGCTGATCTTCATTGTGCCCTGGATGGTATCTCATGAAGGTCATACAAACTTCATTCCAAATTAAAGCTTTGCCTTTTTCTAAGCCCAGTCCTGCTTAAGGACTGCAGTAGGTTATGTGGCATGGGCCACTTTTATTTTGTTTTCTGCTTTTTGCATCACTTCCTCCACCTTAACTACTTGCCAATCAAGCCTTCCAATTCCTCCAGGTTTCTATTGTGCCAAGCACAAAGCTACTTCCAGGCAACCATTTATAACCCTAGCCTTAGCTCTTGGGACTTTTTGGGGTTCAGCTTTCTGCTTGATCCCTTGGGTGCTCAGCAAAGCAGCCTTCTTAGCCCTTTTAAACTGGCTTCGAGCTTAATTCTCTCCCACCATCCCTGGGAACATTTTTGCTAAACTCTTTTATCACTCATCTCTTTACCTATCCATCCTTCCATAAGTCCATTAATTCATCTTATTTTTGGTGTGCAACAAAGTAAATTGCTTACATCAGTATACTTTCCCCTGGGAAAATTCATGTTTCCACAGTTGGTGAAAATGTGGCTTATTTCGAGCATTCTTTCTCTGTTTCTCTCAAGTCGGCCTCTGGTTTTCTTAGGAAAGTATCAGATCATAGGTCCCCATATTTCCCCTAAACCCCAGGCGAAATGTATCAAGTTCTCTGAGTGTCTCCCTAAAAGCTTCTCACATGTAGCTTGAGGTTAAAGGAAACATCTCTTTTTCCCCTGCGGGCAGAGTGGGTAAGTATCAAGTGTCTCCAAAGCAACACTCTTCCTGAGTCATCCATCCTCCACCCCCACCCTCATGCTCTCTGAGCTGGGCATGAGTGACAAATAATGCTGAGCCACAATTTCTTAGCATATTTTGCATGGTAGACTAACACCTGGCTTTAGGATGTAGGGATAGTTAGCACCTAACCCATTGCCCTTTGGACACCCATCAAAACAGACAGCATCCTTATTGAATGTCATGTTACAAGTTCATTTATTTAATAAATTTTGGGGGATGCCTATCCTATGCAAGGCACTGGTCTAGGAAGGGAGAATACAGCAATGAACAAAGTCACTCTTCTGGTGGTATTTACAGTTTAGCTTGGGTGATAGACAATAAGCATATACAAAAGATAATTTCATGTAGAGATGAATGCTGTGAAGCAAATAAAACATGCCAATGTGACCAATGCAGACCAATTTTCATAGGTTGACCTCTGAAATGGAGATATCCAACCTGAGATTTGAAGAATATGTAAGGAAAAGGAAGGGCCTTGGAGGAGAAAATCTTGTGATCAGAGTAACAGGATGGAGGAGACAAGTGTGAATAGTGAATGGTGGGAGGGGAAGAGTGGTATAAACAATGGGCTGAACAGGAGACTAGAGCCAAGCCAGATCATGCAGGAACTTATAGGTTAAGGTGATTTTCAAAAACAGTTTGGAAGATTTTGAAGAGGTACATCCAATTCACATTTTGGCTAAATGCTAAAAAGTCAAATGCTAAAATTAATTCTTTCTAGAATATAAAGACAAATTTGAATGTTTATTTAAGAAATGGATTATTACGGGGGTGCCTGGGTGGCTCAGTCAGTTGAGCATCTGCCTTTGGCTTAGGTCATGATCCTGGGGTTCTGGGATCCAGCCTGCCTTAGGCTCTCAGCTCAGTGGGGAGCTTGCTTCTCCCTCTCCTTCTGCCCCTCCCCCTACTCATTCTCTCTCTCATGTACTCGCACTCTCTCAAAAATAAATAAATAAAATATTTTTTAAAAAAGAATTGAATTATTAAAATTTAATAATTAAAAATGTTAGAGTCAAACTTTAGAAGTTTGAACTCATACAACCATGACTTTTCAGCATTATGGTCCCTATGAGTTCCTGCAGTCACAGTATTGCACACTGCAATTTTAAATAAAAAATTCAGATGAGGAGCAAGGTATTTTTTGGGTAGCTCTGCTGATATAGGTACTTCCTACAGCAATGTTGCCACCCGTTAATAAGCCTTTCTTCCTTTCTAATAAGAACTAATTAAGGTAAAGTTTTATCTGCTTTAACTCCTGGACTAGAATTGGCCAATGAAGATTATTCAATTTCATGGAAGTCCTCTAGAAACTGAAGCTTGTGCTCTGATTGAAGAAAATGCCTTGTGAACATTTTCAGATGTAGAACTAAGATGGTTATTCTCATTTACAGTTTTAATTTCTCATATGTTTATTTCTGCATGCCTTTCATTATTAAGCTGTATGTAGAGCCTTTCATTATTAAGTTGTATGTATATTTTTGGCTCAAAAGGACAATTTTCTTCCTAAACTTATCTAGCCAACCTTTCTATTTTTTTTTATTTATTTTTTATTTTTTATTTATGATAGGCACACAGTGAGAGAGAGAGGCAGAGACATAGGCAGAGGGAGAAGCAGGCTCCATGCACTGGGAGCCCGACATGGGATTCGATCCCGGGTCCCCAGGATCGCGCCCTGGGCCAAAGGCAGGCGCCAAACCCTGTGCCACCCAGGGATCCCAGCCAACTTTTCTAAATACTATATTAACTTTCAATTATCTCCCTATTTATTTAACTGCTTGAAAGTTCTCAATAATCATTTTAAATAAAATTAACTTTCACAACCACCATTATTATACTGCAATTTAAACTCTGTATTTAAACTATTAATAGAATTTCTACGTAAGGGGAACCCTGGGTGGCGCAGCGGTTTAGCGCCTGCCTTTGGCCCAGGGCGCGATCCTGGAGACCCGGGATCGAGTCCCACATCGGGCTCCCGGTGCATGGAGCCTGCTTCTCCCTCTCCCTCTGCCTATGTCTCTGTCTCTCTCTCTGTGACTATCATAAATTAAAAAAAAAAAAAAAAAAAAAAAAAATTTCAACATAAGGATTGCATCCAAAATGCTTACTTGTATCTGAAAGTTCATGTTCATATAATTAACAATAACTCTGACTGGCCTTGTTCTTATAACTTACATATTATGCTGATTAGATGTGATACTTACCCTTCACGGGTGGCTATATCGACTTTAGGGTTGCCAGAAAGTAAAATAGGAATTCGACAAGTATTTTTTAAATTGAGATATAATTGACATATAACATGGTAATAGTTTAAGATGTACAATATAATGATTTGATACATTGTATATATTGTGATATATGTATAATATTTTGTGAAATGATTACCACAGTAAGTTAAGATTTATCACCACAGTTACAAACTTTTTCTTGTGATGAGCACTTTTAAGATCGAGTCTCAGCAATTTTCAAATATACAGCATAGTATTATTAACTATAGTCACCATCCTCTACCTGACATTTCCCAGGACCTATTTATCATATAACTGGAAGTTTGTAACTTTTGCTCCCTTTACCCATTTCTCCCTCCTTCCTCCCTCTACTTCTGGTGACCACCAATCTGTTCTCTGTATCTAGGAGTTTGAATTTGTATTAGATTCCACATGTAATTGAAATCACATGGTATTTGTCTTTCTCTGACTTATTTCATTTGGCATAATGCCTTAACAGTCTATCAAAGTTACAGCAAATACCAGAAGTTCCTTTTTTTAAATGACTGAATAATATTGCACTATGTATCTAGATCTAGATATCTCACATACTTTGAATCCATTCATCTGTCAATGGACGCTTAGGTTGTTTCCATGTCTTTGCTATTGTAAATAATGCTGCAATGAACATGGAGTTGTAGCTACTTTTTCAAGATAATATCATTTCTTTTGGATAAATATCCAGAAGTGGGGCTGCTGGATCATATGGTAGTTCTATTTTTAATTTTTTGAAAAACCTCCATACCATGTTTCATAGTGGCTACAGCAATGGCAATTTTACAATTTGGCCTTACAAAGGCCAAGGATCACAGTGAAGCTGAAAAGCAGATTTTGGCCAAATAGTAAGGTCCATACACAGCTGAAGTTGACTATACATCTCACTTTTTTGCAGGAGAGTAACATGCTCAAACGGCAAAGAAGTGGTTAAGGTAACAGACCATAGGATTAAAGCTGCATCAAGATAGTATTAAGCAAAAATTGCTACAGGTAGTATCTGCATGTTTTTGGGACGCCTGGATGGCTCAGCAGTTGAGCATCTGCCTTTGCCCCAGGGCGTGATCCTGGGGTCCCGGGATCGAGTCCCACATCAGCTTCCTGAGTAGAGCCTGCTTCTCCCTCTGCCTATGTCTCTGCCTCTCTCTCTCTGTGTCTCTCATAAATAAATAAATAAATAAATAAATAAATAAATAAATAAATAAATAAAATCTTTTAAAAAAATATCTGCATGTTTTTAGCATAGAAGATAAACCCACTCAAATTCTTATATATTAGTGACCAACTGACAGGAGAAAAGGCCCTGTTGATAATATCAGTCATGTGACAGAAAGATGACTACTAGACTAAGAATCAACCACTTGGGTTTAAATCTTAACTCTACATCTGAGAAACTATGTATCCTTGAAAGTCACTTAAGCCTCTCTGAGCCTCAGTTTCCTCATCTACACATTGGATAGTACTGTTGAGAGATTCAAGTTAAGGTAGTACATGTGGGGCACCTCGGTGGCTTAGTCAGTTAAACATCTGCCTTCAGCTTGGGTCATGATCCAGGGTCCTGGGATCAAGCCCCACGCCCTGTGTCAGACTCCTGGCTTGTGCTTGCTTTCTCTCTCTGTCAAATAAATAAATCTTAAAAAAAAAAAAAAAAAAGGTAATAATGTATGAACACATCACAGGCTCTAAAGGAGTGGTTCTCATTCTAGGGTACCTGTATTGTGGTGTAGTTTAGTTTAGTTTATTTAAATATACTCCATGCCCAACACAGGGCTTGAACTCAAAACCCTGAGATCAAGAGTCAGAAGCACCACTGACTGAGCCACCCAGATACCCCTCTAAGATACCTTTAAAACTAAAATGCTCAGGCCTCTCTTTAGACTGATTAAGTCAGAGTTTCTGAAGCAAATAATCCCAGCCAGAGTAGCTGTAAAGATTTAAGTCAGATTGTACCCCTTCTCTCTTCAAACTCCAGTGGAGCTTCCCATCTCGGTGTAAAAGCCAAAATCCTTAGAGTAGCGAATGAGGCCTCATGTTCAGGCCCCCACCTCTGGCCTCATTTCCTACTCTTCACCCTTACTCATTCGGCTCTAGCAACATTGGCCTCCTTTCTGTTCCCCTAATATTACAAACACACTCCCATCTGGGAGCCTTTGCCCTTGCTGCTGCCACTGCCTAGAGCTCTTCTCCTAGTTATCCGGTACTGCTCACGCCCGCTCTTCAGGCTTTCGCTGGAATGTGAGCTTTGAATGAAGCCTTCCCTGACCACCCACTTTAACACATCATGCATGCACACAATCCTTTCCCCTTTCTACCTTTCTCTCCATGGTATTTATCACCATCTGAAACACTATGTATTTTGTTTTATTGGTTTATTGACTACCGTTTGCCAGTAGAAGGTAAACTCCATGAGGGCAGAGATTTTATTTGATTGTTTTGTCCACCACTGGGTAGTGCCAGTGTTTAGGACACTGCCTAGCACATAGCAAACCCACAATAAATAATTATTGTTACTATCCCAAAGGATGCTCTGAGCATGTGCCTTACTCAGCCTAAAAACTTCCATGATAGCTCACTGCCTACTCCAAATATATTCTGTGCTTTCCCTACCTCTCTGACTTTGCTCACGTGGTTCTTCCTATTTAGCATGCCCTTCTCATCTTGAAACTCATTTCCTCCATTTCCTGGATGAAAAGGATCCTCCTCCAAATTCCTCCAGCTTATTGTGCCACATCCTGCCTTAAATTATTTGTGTACTGTGTATAATTATTTATATAATTATTTCTTTTCTCGGAGTGTACATTCCTTGAGGACAGTGTTATTCAGCCGTGTTTGTTGAATGAACGAATGAGCTTGCCTTAGTAGCTGACTCAGACATTTATCAGAAGAAGAGAGGTAATTAAATGGTGGATTTAAATAGCTCCCCTAGCTCCAACAAGAATACAGGTTGCATGTGAGTAAAATAAAAACAAATGATAACATCCAAAATCCAAAATTAATTGGCAAATGAGGAGACAATCACACCAAAGATCAACACCTATGAACTGCCTTGTGAATAATCTAGTTTCGGTAAGACTGTCTTAAAGAGGAATTATTTTACTGCATAAATGGACTCTGAGATCCAGATAAAAAGTTAGATAGGACATTCATTGTTATGGCGGTCAGATCTTCAACCTCAGCCAGCTAAAAACAGGAAATAACTTCCCAGATTTATTATGATGTCCTTCAGATTATTTTCATGAACTAATCCAAATCTCAATCTTTATTGGAGGATACTATTTTATAATGGTGAAAACAATATCTGATACTTCCCCTTCGTTTGGACATGCTATATAATCTGAAATTGAAACATCTCTTTCAACTCAATGGGGTTTTTTGCCCTGCCGTTAAAACTTTTGTTAACAAATTATCTAGATTTTTCAGGTCAGTGACTCATATCCTCAGCTCCCCAAACCTAGGAGGTTCTTTCTGGAATGTCCTTTCTGAACCAGCAGAAGCTTACTTCATCAGCAGGGCCTGATTTTTTGAAGCCAGGAATTTATGAAGCTCAACCTATGAATGTCTAACTCTTCCTTACCTTGGATATGTTACCAATTCTCCTTAAGGCTTCCAACCAGCATGACTGAACAAGACATGTCTCATGAGTCTCAGAAGGGAAAATAAGAAGCAGAAGTTAAATAACTAAAGCTGGCAGAGATAAGGCTTCTGAAAAAAATTCCTGCACCAAAAAATACCGTCAAAAAAAGCATACGTTGTAGATGAAAGAATTTGATTTTTTTCTTTTTCTTGACTTTTAAATATTTTTACATAAATTACATCATAGCAATAAGAGCAGAATAGGAAAGAAAGAAAATCACCCACCAACTCATCTTTCTAACAAACGAAGGATTTTTTTCTAGTTGCTGCTTATCTATATGCAAAAACATCTACATGAGAGATTTTATTTATGTAACCTACAGACTCTCAGGCCTATTGCGTATTCAAGTGTCAGCCTACTCTGTAGAAATGAGGTAGGAAGATATCACTGCCACCCCCCATCCCCCCCACACACACACTGGGGCCTGTATAAATAAGATGTTGGAGCTTGGGAGATATATGAAGCAGCAGACTAAGGGAATCTGAGAGATAAGGCCTATGACTGATCCCCAGTGAAGCCTCACTCAGCCTAATGCATGACCCAGGAGGTCCACAGACCCATCACCGGCTCTAGAGACACAGGGTTTCTCCATAAGACCTCAAATATCATTTCCATCCCTTTAAACAACAGCTGGAATCTTCATCGTGGCAATTATATCAAATCCATGCTCCCTTGCCAAACTATACAGGTCCTGCATTATCTCAGCCTGTAGACAGAAGGTGGTATTAGGTAAATATTGTTATATAAAAAGGTAATAATAATTTTTAAAAGGGTATAAAAATCCTAAAATTGTATTGGAGATACAGAGAAGGCATCAATACATGCCTGTCATGATTTCATCCCTAGACCCATTAATACCAAAGTCAACAAGAAACTACGCAGACAAAATGTTTTTATTGTCTTACTTGCTTATAAAATCCCAGCCTCTTCCCTAATCCTTCCACAGTTGAAGCTTGCAGAACTCTTAAGGAAGAAAACTGTACCAATCCTCAGCTTGTTGCTTCTGGCTGACCCACTCTGTTTCTTCACATGGACTTGTAACAGGCCAGCCATTCACCTGCCCGCAGACCTTGGAGTCTTTGGATTCCCAGCTGTGCTGAGCCCTAACAGGTTACATTTCACAGGCTTTGAACTGGTCAAGGTCTCTGAAGGAGAAATAATAGCAACTATAGCCCCTGGCAGTCAAAAATAACCATCTGTTCAGGCTGTCCACAATGACCCCTTATGGAGTAGTAATAGTAACAACATGCCTACGTTGATCGTGCCAGAGACAATGCTGAGTCCTTTCCAGAAAGTATCTCATTTAATCTTCACAACAGGGGCACCTGGGTGGCTCAGTGGTCGAGCGTCTGCCTTTGGCTCAGCTCGTGATCCTGGGGTCCTGGGATCGAGTCCCACATCAGGCTCCCTGCCGGAAGCCTGCTTCTCCCTCTGCCTATGTCTCTGCCTCTCATGAATAAATAAATTTAAAAAACCCTTTGCAACAGTACATGAGATAAGAATTATTGCCTTTTTTCCCCCGGAAGGGGAAACTGACATTAATATATCTTAGTTGGCTTACATAAGATCCAGTACAGTTAGAATGTGGCAGAACTGGAATTTGAACACAATAAGCAAAGGAGCTTATACATAAGGAGACCACCCTTTCCTGCTGATGAGATGTAGGGGACACTTAACAGCTTGCCTTGGAACTCAGGCCTGTTAGGTGCTGAGCTGGGCAAGGCCTCCTAACTGCTGCATTTCATCACGTTTGCCTGGCCCTTGACCATGACTGGAGTCACACTGTTTAGTCATCATTCCAGCCTGAAAATGCCCTGGAGTAGAAAGTAACCTTAAACCTAGTGAGCAATCAGACTGTAACAGAAAGAAGAACTAAGGCTTCAGGGGAAAGGTCCTTCGGGCAGGTTCACGCATCAAGCATAAGGAAGTGGTTTGGGATGACCCAATCAGCTGGCATCAAAGAAGAGCTGCAGCTGCTCCAGAGATTCAGATGTACAAATGTCTGTTAATATATCTTCCCAAGGGCCACAAGAAAATGCATTGTTTCCTTCACAGGCAGTAAATGTACCCATTCCAAAAGATGGGAAACCAGTGTGTTAATGAAGAGGAGAGGAGGGCGACAGGAGAAGTGCAGTGAGGCAAAGAGGAAGGAGGAGAAATCAGAGCAATAACTAAAGCAATTATTAGTTATTAGCAATAACTAATAATTAAAGCAATAACTAAAGGGACAGAAAGAGGCCTCAGGATGCATGGTGGGCATGGTATGAAGTCTCCCTGTGTCTCAGCACGTCCATCACCAAAGCCTGAGTGCAGGACCGGAGGCAGGTGGGGGCATCCCCCACACACCTGCCCTGCCCCCATCTCCACCCCACCTCATCAAATCTCCCTGGCTTTCTCTCCTGCTCTTCTTCCCCTGTTCACCATCCCTTCCCCTTCTCCATCTCTCCATGCTTTACTTTCTTTCTCTCTGCCCATGTTCTCATTCTGTAAATGCTCCGCTCGGTAGCATGCGGTGCTAAAAGAGCTGCTAGCCCTGGCTCTGGAGCATGACTCATTACTGTGTTGTTATACTGGGAAATGAGGTGAGTGGGACATTTAAGTCCAAAGCATTCAGTGTTCCTGTGCTCACTGAGGTCAGGTCGGGAGGGTTAGCAGTTGATAGCATCTAGCACTTTCAAAGGTGTAACTCAGTTCTGAGTCCGCCTCCTCCACCCAGGACCCTATGGCATCTTTGAAGTGTGTATTGTGTAACATCTTGCAATTCCACTGCTGCAGGGGAAGGATGTTTGCTTGCTATGGGAATCTGTGACTCAGTGCTATTAAGTCTTAACTCCATCCGAGATCTAGTTTGGTGTTGTTTGTACCTTTGTGCTCTTTGAAATCATATGTTAGTGTGATTAAGTTTGGGCTTAGTATTAAAGCATTAAAATATTTGTTTTACCACCAGAGGAGAGTATGTTCTGAGGGGAAATATACTATATTCAGAACGAAATGATACAACACTACTATTATATAGAAAGTTAGATATTAGATGGTAAAATTCCCTCTCTACCGCCATTAGTGAGAGTGCTAGACCATTCCTTCATTCAACACATATTTAAATATGTCAGCAGCGATGCCTGCTCTAAATAAAATTAAAGTTTGGTAAAGGGATAATATATCCAGGAGGGCTATGTTGGAAAGGTTGATAAAAAAAAAAAAAAAAAAAGAAAGGTTGATCAGGGAAGACCTCACTGAAAAAGTGGCCTTGAAGCAGAGCACTGAAAGGAGGGGAGTGAACCATGCAGACATTGGGGCAAGAACATTTTAGATAGAAAGGACAGCAAGTGCAAGGGGCCTGAGATAGAAATGAGCTCGATGAGCTTAAAGAACAACTAGAAGGCCAGTCAAATTAGAATAGACTTAGGAGGAAAACAGCATAGTCACAGAGGTACACAGAGCCTGCAAGGCTGCAATAAATAATTTTGGTTGGATTATATATGTGATGAAGGATCACTGGAAGGATTTGTTTTAGAAAGATCACTCTGGACTCTGGTTGAATAGTAGAGGAGAACACAGGTATAAGCAGGAAAGCAAGTCAGAAGGCTATTAGGGTAGCCAAGGTAAGAGAGGTTGGGGGCTCTCAGGTTTGGGATATACTTTGGAGAGAGAAGAGGACTTGATAATGGATTCAGAAGTGAGTTTTGAGGGAAAGAAAGAGAAGACTCAAGATCACCTCTAGGTTTTTAGCCTGAGCAATGGGTGAATGATAGAGCCATTTACTGAGATGGGAAAAGTTGGGGGAAACGGTATTAAATCCAGTGTTCCGTTTTATTAAGTTTAAGATTAAGTTTGAGATTGCCTTAGACACCCAAGTAAAGATGCCAAACAGGCAGTTGTAAAGCAAATCTGTAGTAAATTGAGAGGTGACATTTGGCTGTGATCTTGACTAAGACATACTTCTTATTAGTCAATAGTTGGATATTTGAATTTCAAAAAAGCAGTTCACCTCCTACCCAGGTCACTGCAGTCCACCTTGCAGAGCCCTGTTCTCTGTTTCAATGCTGCTTGTGGAGGAGTACCAAATGAGATAGTAAGGAATCGCCTAGCTTATGTAGTTCATAATCAGATCCTCCAAGAGTGTCTCTTGAACAACGAATATTTGACATTTCAAAAGGGCCCCAAGTAGAGAGATTGTGTGCTGCTTTAGATATCGTCCATAACCCTGGCAGAAATTCTGGCCAACAGAAGCAGCTGAGAATAAGGAATGCACGTTCCATAACATCTGCAGATCATTTTCAGGCACAGTAACCACTTTGGAGGATGTGGTGAGTAACAGATTTAAAGGTGTGAAGCACGGATTCTGGATGAGGAAAGGGCACTTTGAAAGAGCATACTATTCAAACGATGCTGGATGGAATAGGGTCACATTACCTGACATTAGATGATCTGAATTATTCACAGAACACTAAAGTCCAAAGATTGAATCGTATTGAGAAGGTTGATGATACATGCTTCAGGATACTTCAGAATATTTAACAGGATTAGTAAATAGCCATGCACACAAAAATGGAAGATTTTTCTCAGCCACGGCATTTCAAGAATCAATGAAGACTTTTCCCACAATATTTTCTCATGGGGTGTCTTGCCAGAATTACCAAATAAGCCTGGACTACTTTAACGTTGTAATGTTCACACAGCTGATCTTGCCAAGGACTTCTTCGTGTAGAAACTATCACTCATCCTTTCTAGAGATAAAGACTTTTGGGAAGGAACGCAGAGACCTGGGGGCAGAGCATCTGTGCTATTAGAAAATCTGATTTTAAAAGGTGTCAGCAGAATTCTCAAAGTATTTCCCAAGAGACTGGGAGCTTATAAAGTTCATTGTGGCTTTGTGCCCTTTAATTGGGTCAAGTCTGTTTGGCATCTCCTCCTTCAAGGAAGTTGCTTACCAGCTAGACCCTGTTATTGTACTCATTCGCCTGAAAGCTAGGCAGGTGTATTTTTGCTATTAGAAAAACATATAAAGAGCTTGGTTATCTGAAGGTCTCTTCAAGTCGGTTGCATGTACCACCATGGTATATATTTATCAGTTGTATACCCAGAGTCATTAACCGGGCCTATGCCTTGAATAGGTAAGGTCAAGAGTTTTGAGTGAGGATTTGCCACTTACTGCTTAGGTGGGCAAACTTGCACAAGTGTCAGATTAAGATAATGTCAGTATTCACTTTATAGTGTTACTGTGAGTATTATATGAGTTAAAGCCCTTAAAGAGATTAAAAGTGTGCCTAGAACATAGCAAGCACACAACATATGTTAGCTACTATTACTATTAGCCTGAATATCTTCAAAGTCTGTTGGCAAAGAGATTTTCTTGTAAATATAGATCCAATACAAATGAAACATTTAAGTAGACTTTCATTAGGTTTCTGCAGTTGGTAAATACCATGTTGTTTGCAAATTCAGAGAATGAAGTTTGATATTTTTGATCAGCTTAAGGCTCCTGATGACTTCTATTTTTTAGATTGAGATAGAATTAACAGAGCGTAAAGTTAACCATATTGAAGTGTACAGTTCAGTGGCACTTTATATATTCACAATGTAGTGCAACAATTACCCCTACCTAGTTCCAACTATTCTGGATCGTTCATACAAATGTGATCATATAATAGATGACCTTTTGAGTCTACCTTCTTTTACTTCAAATGACTTATTATTGAAGATGAAATGGCAGATCCCCGAGGAATCACCATCCAGTCATCCCATCATCTCTGATATCTTTAGAATTTTCTGACGCTTGATGGAGACCCTTAGTCTCTAGGGTTTCAGATTCTGTCCTCTGTTAAAGAAATGCTTGAATTAGCGGTGGATGGATTCTTGAGAAAACTACAGGAAGTCCTAAATCATTTTAACATATCAAGCATGTGAGACAAATGATGCCCTCAACATCTGGAGATTTTGGCAATGATGCAGTTCACCCTGTCATTTTATGGAGAAGGACTTTGAGGCCTAGTGTCGTTTTCTTTGGTTTCTATGAGACACATACACTTATTACACTTATGTATTCATGCACTTATTACAAAAAAACAGTTTCTCTAAGGAGAGTATATAATGTGCTGGAGCCTAATGAAAAACATATTTCCTGATTCAAGCTTCCCAGAATCCATTGGAGAAAAAAAAAAGACAAATGAGTAGACATTAAAATACAATGTAGGGATCCCTGGGTGGCACAGCGGTTTGGCGCCTGCCTTTGGCCCAGGGCGCGATCCTGGAGACCCGGGATCGAATCCCACGTCGGGCTCCAGGTGCATGGAGCCTGCTTCTCCCTCTGCCTATGTCTCTGCCTCTCTCTCTCTCTCACTGTGTGCCTATCATAAAATAAAATAAAATAAAATAAAATACAATGTAATAAGTGCTGTGACTGAATTAAGCACAGGGTACCATGGGATCACATGTGAAAGTACCTATCCCATAGCAAGTTGTTGGAGGGATACTCCTTATACTCCATCTTTCTTCCACAAAAGGCTAAGTCATTGTATTGCTAGTGGAAAAACAGATTTTATACAACATGAGGTAATACTTTTCAGAATGTTAAATGGTTGTTGACTTTGGAGACTGTCTTAACTTATTGTCACAGAGAGTGCTGTTACCATGGGTACTTCTTACATTACTGGTGTTCAGTTTAGCCATTGATGCCACACGGCATTAAAGTTTTTTTTTTTTCCCACTTTTTTATTTTTTATTTTTATTTATTTATTTATTTTTTTATTGGTGTTCAATTTACTAACATACAGAATAACCCCCAGTGCCCGTCACACATTCACTCCCACCCCCCGCCCTCCTCCCCTTCCAACACCCCTAGTTCATTTCCCAGAGTTAGCAGTCTTTACGTTCTGTCTCCCTTTCTGATATTTCTCACACATTTCTTCCCCCTTCCCTTATATTCCCTTTCACTATTATTTATATTCCCCAAATGAATGAGAACATATAATGTTTGTCCTTCTCCGACTGGCTTACTTCACTCAGCATAATAACCCTCCAGTTCCATCCACGTTGAAGCAAATGGTGGGTATTTGTCATTTCTAATAGCTGAGTAATATTCCATTGTATACATAAACCACATCTTCTTTATCCATTCATCTTTCGTTGGACACCGAGGCTCCTTCCACAGTTTGGCTATCGTGGCCATTGCTGCTATAAACATCGGGGTGCAGGTGTCCCGGCGTTTCACTGCATCTGTATCTTTGGGGTAAATCCCCAGCAGTGCAATTGCTGGGTCGTAGGGCAGGTCTATTTTTAACTGTTTGAGGAACCTCCACACAGTTTTCCAGAGTGGCTGCACCAGTTCACATTCCCACCAACAGTGTATGAGGGTTCCCTTTTCTCCACATCCTCTCCAACATTTGTTGTTTCCTGCCTTGTTAATTTTCCCCATTCTCACTGGTGTGAGGTGGTATCTCGTTGTGGTTTTGATTTGTATTTCCCTGATGGCAAGTGATGCAGAGCATTTTCTCATGTGCATGTTGGCCATGTCTATGTCTTCCTCTGTGAGATTTCTGTTCATGTCTTTTGCCCATTTCATGATTGGATTGTTTGTTTCTTTGGTGTTGAGTTTAAGAAGTTCTTTATAGATCTTGGAAACTAGCCCTTTATCTGATATGTCATTTGCAAATATCTTCTCCCATTCTGTAGGTTGTCTTTGAGTTTTGTTGACTGTATCCTTTGCTGTGCAAAAGCTTCTTATCTTGATGAAGTCCCAATAGTTCATTTTTGCTTTTGTTTCTTTTGCCTTCGTGGATGTATCTTGTAAGAAGTTACTATGGCCGAGTTCAAAAAGGGTGTTGCCTGTGTTCTTCTCTAGGATTTTGATGGAATCTTGTCTCACATTTAGATCTTTCATCCATTTTGAGTTTATCTTTGTGTATGGTGCAAGAGAGTGGTCTAGTTTCATTCTTCTGCATGTGGATGTCCAATTTTCCCAGCACCATTTATTGAAGAGACTGTCTTTCTTCCAATGGATAGTCTTTCCTCCTTTATCGAATATTAGTTGCCCATAAAGTTCAGGGTCCACTTCTGGATTCTCTATTCTGTTCCACTGATCTATGTGTCTGTTTTTGTGCCAGTACCACACTGTCTTCATGACCACAGCTTTGAAGATTTGTGTGGAATCAGAAAAGACCCCGAATAGCCAGGGGAATTTTAAAAAAGAAAACCATATCTGGGGGCATCACAATGCCAGATTTCAGGTTGTACTACAAGGCATTAAAGTTTAGATTGCAAACTAAGGATAACATTCTTTATTGTATGGAACTAGACATTTATTGATTGATTCGGAAATCCTTGCTGGTATTGAGAGAGTTATTTTCTTCTTAAACTATTTAACAATTTAAATTCCTCACAGCTTTTGGGAGGACTTACACTCCATCTCAGCCCTCTGCTACAAACATAAGTCTGCCCCCATTATTTGCAGCATACGTGTGTTATCACACATGGTCTTATTGTCTTTTGCTCAAGATCAATCTCAGGCTGGGTAGCAGCTAGTGGTATCACCAAGTTTGTAGCATGATGGGCACACCCATTTTCAAATATTTAAATAAAAATAGCTCTTGAGTACCATCCTCATCTTTCCTTGTCCTCAGAAATTTTAGGCTTCCATTTCTTCTGTCCTGCTTTTGCTGAATTCTCAATCCTTGCCCTGAGTCTCACCCTTTGTATGTACTGAATCTTTTCTGCACCACATCATCCTATATTGGACACATCTGATCTCTCCACTCCCGAAAATGCTACTGATCAAAGCAATATCCGAATGCTTAGAGACCTTTTCAAGTCAGGACAAGTCTCTAATGCAGGACAGGAGAGCAAATAACTTAAAACTGCATATTTTACTGGCTCCAAAGTCCCTTCAGCTGTTTCTCTCACTATTTTTTCCCTGCCTCTTTTTTCTCTCCCTAATTTCACTCAGAATTCATATTTTCTCCCATTCTATTATTATGCAGAGCCCCCCAGATCATTATGATGCATGCTAAATGTTGAGAAGCCTTGACCGAAGCAAACTTTGACTATATACAATAAGCACACTTCGTCATATTTAATGGTTATATGGATTTTTTTAAAAAAAGATTTTATTTACTTATTCATGAGAGACACAGAGAGAGAGAGAGAAAGAGAGAGAGAGAGAGAGAGAGGCAGAGACACAGGCAGAGGGAGAAGCAGGCTCCATGCAAGGAGCCCCACGTGGGACTCAATCCCGGGACTCCAGGATCACGCCCAGGGCAGAAGGCAGGCGCTAAACTGCTAAGCCACCCAGGGATCCCCTGGTTATATGGATTTCATGATTCCATACTCATGGACATTTAAGTCACTTCCAAGTTTAATATATGAACATACACTAGAAGAATATATGAAAAAATTAAAACAATTATGAGAAGGTCCAGCTATTTTATTTTATTTTTTTAAAGATTTATTTATTCATTCAGAGAGAGCGAGAGAGAGGCAGAGACACAGGCAGAGGGAGAAGCAGGCCCCATGCAGGAAGCCCGATGCCGTACTCGATCCCAGGTCTCCAGGATCATACCCCAGGCTGCAGGCGGCACCAAACTGCTGCGCCACCGGGGCTGCCCAGGTCCAGCTATTTTAGGTGAAAAATTTCTTTAATTCCTTTAGTGTCAGAATATTATTTAACAAAAAATACAAATTGGCACTTAATGGGTTGAGCAATAGGTGTTATACTATATGTTGGCAAATTGAATTAAAATAAAATATTAAAAAAAAACCCAGTCACAAGGACAGAGCTATATGAAAAGACATAAAGTATATAGAAAATGTGGTCTAATGAAAATAAATGAAATGAAATATAAAAAGAAGAAAAGAAATACAGATTGGAAGAAAAAGTGATGTGAAGTAAGCTAACCAAGGGAGGGAGTTATGCGTTCTCCACAGAGGGCACAGGGGGCACACTGTAGTAGGCAAGAAGCTCCATGAGGCTAGGGACTGTATCTGATTTGTTTACTTTCATATGACCAGTGTGTTGAACAGTGCCTGACACATAGCAGGTGCTTCGTAAGTATTTAAAGAGTGTAAGGATTAAGCAAGTGCTGCTGAGTCTGGATTTGCCACAGGTCAAGCTCTGGGCCTCGAACTTTTGGGCCATCCAGGACTGTTCCTGAAACCCTACTTCTTGCTCAGGGCTTGTCTACTTTGGGAAGATGCCCATGATGGTACTTCAGTGAGAAGCCAAGGGTGCACATCAGCACAACTTTTCATTTGCTCCTTTCTTCTGAAAGACCTTAGCTATGACCCATCAGTGGGCAGGTTCAGCAGTCTGGTTCTACACCAGCTGCATAATGGAAGACATTAAGGGATATTGTTACTTTTTATTTAGTTTTAATAATGGTATCATTTCATGCAATAAGCTGAAAAGAGCCAAAGAAAGAATAATGGCTTAGTAATTACGGTTGACCCTTTTGAACAATGTGGGAGGTTAGAGGTACCAACTCCCAGCATAGTCAAGATTCTGGATATAATGTCTGAGTTCCTAAAAACTTATCTATTAATAGGCTACTGTTAACTGGAAGCCTTACCAATAATATAAACAGTTGATCAACATATATTTTGTATGTTATGTGTATTATATACCAATAATATAAACAAATGATTAACACATATTTTGTATATATATTATATACATACAGTGTTTTTACAATAAAGTAAGCTAGAGAAATGAAAATGTTATTAAGAAAATCATAAGGAAAAGAAAATTCATTTATAGTACTGTTTATATTTATCAGAATATGTATTTATCAGAATTCCTGTACAAATGGACCCATGCAATTCAAACCCATGTTGTTCGAGTCAACTGTAAATAAATATATATATATTTAAAAATGTACATGAACTTTATATATATCAAATAAATGTATTTCAAAATCATCAGAATGGGAGAGTTGAAGAGTAGGAGTACAAATGAAACAAGATATGCCATCAATTGGTAATTGTTGAAGCTGGATAATAAATACATAAGGACTCATAATGAATATATTGAATATATATTTATAAAGAATAGCATAATGATTATATCACCCTTTCTTTTTAAAAAAGTTCTTTGAGACACCTGAGTGGCTCAGCAGTTGAGTGTCTGCCTTTGGCTCAGGGCGTGATCCTGGAATTCTGGAATGGAGTCCCATATTGGGCTCCTGCAGGGAGCCTGCCTGCTTCTCCCTTTGCCTCTCTCTCTGTGTCTCTCATGAATTAATAAATAAATCTTTAAAAAAATAAAAAATAAATAAATAAAAATAAAAAATTCTTCAAGTCATCTGCAGGTGTTCTCCCAAAAACCCCATCCTGGCTGTCCCACCTATACACCGACTCCTGAATATGTCTCTTATTCCCTTTGGTACAGCAGAGCACACTCTGATTCCCAGTCATTCTAAAATTTTTTAATGCATTTAATGCTATCAAACATTTCTTCTCTCTCCTGTATCTTCAATCTCCACCTCTTTTCTGGATTTTTACCCTCGGCATTTAAATATAACTCAAACATCTCCCATATTAAAAATCAAATAAACACATACCCCTCAGTTCAGACATCTCCGGTAATTCCCCTTTCTCTCTTTTCCAGAACACCCAAACTTATCATCAAGAATTGCCTACTTTTCTCTTTATATTTCTTTGCTTTTCTCTCAATCTACTCCAGTCTGGCTCTTTTATCACTCAGCATGAATGGCTGTCATCACAAAATTCAGTGTGCATATGCTTCGGCTGTTAAAATAACAGCATCAGCCCAGATAGTCTTCTTTTTGGAGAGACTTCTATCCAAAACTTTGGTGACATCTCCATTTGGATATTCCATGGTTGCCCCAAACTCAGTAGGTTGCAAATAGAACTTGTGGTCTTCCTTCAAACTTATGGTGCTCCATTTTGGTGAACCACCAATAATTAACCAAACAAAAAAACACAAGCAATGTCTTTTTATTTTTAAAACAGCTTTGTTGAGGTGTAATAGACATACCTCAAAAAATGTACATGCTTACCTGATTTGCTTTTCTGTCACTATAGGTTACTTTGAGGTTTTTTAGAATCTTATGGAAATGGAATCATATAGGATGACTCTTTTTATCTGGCTTCTTTCACTCAGCAGAGCTATTTTGAAATTCATCCATGTGTTATGTGTATTAATAGTTCATTCCTTTTTATTAGTGAGTGGCATGCCATTTTATGGATATATCATAATTTGTTATTCATTCCCCTGTTGATGGCCATTTGGGTTGCTTTAAGTTTGGAGCTATTATAAATAAAACTGGTATAAACACTCATGTACATATGGACATATGGTTTCATTTTTCTTGTTTCAGCTTCTGTAGGGGGGAATGTCTGGGTTACATGGTAGGTGTGTTTTAATTTTATTTTATTATTTTTCTCCATGGGGAGAGGACTTTTTAATCTTAATTTTTAAAGATTTTATTTATTTATTCATGAGAGACACACAGAGAGAGGCAAAGACATAGTCAAAAGGAGAAGCTCCCCACAGGGAGCCCAATGTGGGACTCGATCCCAGACCCCTGGGATAACGCCCTGAGCTGGAGGCAGAAGCCCAACCACTGAGCCACCCAGGCATCCTTTATTTTACTTTAATTTTATTTAATTTTATTTTATTTTGGCATCCTTTAATTTTATTTATTTATTTTATTTATTTATTTTTTTATGGCAGTCACACAGAGAGAGAAAGAGAGGCAGAGACACAGGCAAAGGGAGAAGCAGGCTCCATGCACCGGGAGCCCGATGTGGGATTCCATCCCGGGTCTCCAGGATCGTGCCCTGGGCCAAAGGCAGGCGCCAAACCGCTGTGCCACCCAGGGATCCCTAATTTTAATTTTTAAAGAAACTTCTGACTTTCTGTAGCAGACATGGTTGGCTACCTTCCCAACATCTCACCCCTTGATCCCTACTCTTCATTGCCTTTTCATTGGCAGAGGCTGAAAGGTAACATTTGCTTTCCCAACACTCTTTGCAGCTGCAGTTGGACACAAGACTCCATCTGGCTGCACAGACATGAAGGGAAGTCTACTGGAGGTGTGGGGTAGAGATGTAACAGAAGGATCCGTTGGCACTCCCTTGTCAACACCCCTTCCTACAGGGGGTAGTGTTTGAGGAACCAAGGGGCCACATCTCCTTGAGTCTGCAGCCCCCTCCACATGAGTCTGTATATACCCAGGACTATGAATTCCCTAACCTCCCAGCCCAAGCGCCTCGTGGTCTTCCTCCAAACTGAGCCAGCTAGGCGCCTCGTGTAAATGTTGCCACATATTTAGTCAAGAATAGAATGGGCTCAGTTTGGAGGAAGACCACAAGGTGCTACGGAAAGTCTTCCCAAGCTGCCTTACCTCTGGTTTATGTCAATTCTGGTGGAGTCCCGAGGTGTCTCTTGTGGGTCAAAACATCCTGACTGATCTCTCCCCTTCTTTCTCACTTCTTTCAATCACAAATCCTTTTACTCCTATGTTCTTAATGGGGCTCAAATCTGTCCACTTTTCTTAACCTATCTGCCACTACAGTCCTACAACAGGACACTGTCATCTCATTACTTGAAGATTTGGAAGGTTCTGCTCGTAGGACAAGAGTTGAGTACATCCTTCCTGAAGTCACTGAGTTCAAATCCCAGCTTGCTCCCTATCATCTTAGTGTCTTCTCTGTGCTTCAGTTAAAGGTACTGACCTGCCAAGATTGTCGTAAGAGTGAAATGTAATTTTAAAATGTGGAGGATTTAGCACAGTTCCTGGTTTGATAAAAAAATATTTATTATCTTTTTTTTTTTTAAGTATCCTTGTAATTTGCTTCTGTTGGTTGGTTGGTTTGGAAAACCTTTCCTGGATATTTCTATATCTAGTTAAATTCTACTTGTTTTTAAATTTCAGTTGAGGGACTGGCTCCCTCAGGAAAGATTTCTTGATTAACCTACTCTTTTACTTTCCTTGCCAAAGAACAGCTACTTTACCTTGCTGAAGTACTTTGTCATGGTGCTAATCACACTTCTTGGCCATTATTATTATTATTATTATTATTATTATTATTATTATTATGCTTCTGAATCCGCACTAGTTAATGATGAACTCTTTAAAGTCAAGGATAATATCTTTAGCATTGAAAAAAGTTTGCTTCCATGAGATTAGTGTTAGTTAAAACTAGGAGATTGACATACTGTATGATTCCAATGTTAATGACATTCTGGAAAAGACAAAGCTATGGAAACTGGAAAATGATCAGTATTTGCCACTGATTTGAGAGGAGAAGGGGATGAGTAGACAGAGCACAGAGGATTTTTAGGGCCGTGAAGCTACTCTAGTGCATAGTGTATGATGGATGCATGTTGTTATATTTGTGGAAACCCATAGAATGTACAACACCAAGAATGACCTTAATGCAAACTGTGGACTTTCTTTGAGATAATGATGTATCTAGTTAGGTTCATCAACTGTAAACAAATATACCACTCCGGTACAGGATGTTGATATTTGGGAAGGCTATCATTTGCGTGGAAAGAAGATACATGGGAACTTTGTACTTTCTACTCAATTTTGCTGAATCTGAAACTACTCTTTAAAAAAAGGACACACACACACACACACACTCACACACACATTAGGTGCCTGAGCATATACCATGACATAAGTCAGTTAGACATTCATTTTTCCTATATGCTAGGTGTTGGGGATGCAGCTGTGAAGAAATTAAATCATTCCTGCCTTTGTGGAGACAGACATTAAACAGACATGATTATGCAAACTATCATTTATTTACCATTTAAGAAATGCTATGGATCACGGGGTCTTCCTTGAGAAAGTACAACATAGCTGAGGACAGGGAGGAGTTAATCCCACAAAAAAGGCTATTCAGGGGTCCCAGGACCAGAATGAACAGTAGTTCCAGGACCATGAGGCAGAGAGGAGAGTAGGTACAGGCAGGCCAGACTAGTTGAAGCATGGTGAGCCGAGAAGATAAGACTGAGGAGGTGAGCAGAGGGCAGACTATGCAGGGCTTAAAACCATGATAAGTTAGGAGCTGTGTCCTAAGAGCAATGGGAAGCCATCAAAAGATTTTAAATAAGAGAGTGATATGGTCAGATTTTAATTTAAAAAGAAAAATCTCTCTGGCTTCTGTGTAAGAGAATGGATCAGAAGGCATAATCTAAAAATTACTGGACCAGAAGGGAGAGTACTGTCATAGTCCAAGTGAGGATGAGCCTATAGTAAATGTGACCTACTTAGCTTTTGTAGACATGCTCCATGTAGCCATGAGTGACATGCATAGTGGTTGAAGACAGTGGAGAAGAGGAAAAGCATGTGGAAAGAAAGGATATGTAAGCAGACAGCTAGCAATAAATGGACATAAATCATAAAATATACTTTTTAGTAATACTATTTTCATATCAATGATAAGTGATAAGAGCATAATGACCAATAGCCAGTATTTATTGTGTCATTACTATGTGGCAGGCAACTGTTCTGGGCTTTACACACATATTAATTTATTTCATCTTTTTTCTAGTTATCTGTTGCCTAGGAACAGATCACCCTAAAACAGTGCTTAAAACACTTACAATATATATTTTGCTCCCAAATATGTGAATTGGGCAAGGCTTGCAGGTTGGAGGAAGCCTGTTCCAAACCTCCTTGGTGTCTACAGGGACAGCTCAGTGTAAGAACCAGAATCTCTGAAGCCTGCTCACTCCCATGCCTGCAGTGGCTGCCACCTGTGTGCCGCAACTCTATGTCTACACTTCTGTTTTTGCACTCAACCTGCTATATTGCAGTGCATTTGCTCACACGTCCAATTCTCTACTAGACTTTGAACTCCTCCAAAACATGAAACATGTCTTACTTATCTTTGTATCACTTATCTTTGTATCACCATGGGGTGCAACCCCACAGTGGAAGCTCCATAAAAGTTTATTGAAAAAAGAACAAAATAGGGGCACTTAGGTGGTTCAGTGGTTGAATTTCTGCCTTTGGCTCAGGTCATGATCCCAGGGTACTCGGATGGAGTCCCGCATCAGGTTCCCTGAAGCAAGCCTTCTTCTCCCTCTGCCTATTTCTCTGCCTCTGTGTCTCTCATGAATAAATAATTAAAATCTTTTTTTAAAAAAAGAAAAGGAACAAATAAATGAATTCTGATCCTCACTAATACAATATTTTCCTTTACCAAATCCTAGAAGGAAACAACCCACTGCCCCTTTGTTTTTTTTTTTTTTTTTTTTTTTTTTTAATTTTTATTTATGATAGTCACAGAGAGAGAGAGAGGCAGAGACACAGGCAGAGGGAGAAGCAGGCTCCATGCACTGGGAGCCTGACGTGGGATTCGATCCCGGGTCTCCAGGATCACGCCCTGGGCCAAAGGCAGGCGCCAAACCACTGCGCCACCCAGGGATCCCCCCACTGCCCCTTTGAACATTCCTAGTGACTGGATTTTTATAACTTTGCAGAGCTACAGCTTTATTAGGAAGTTTTTGTCTTTAGCCCACATCTCCTTTTGTATGACTTTTACTCAGTGCTTCTGGTTTGGACTCATAGAACTCCACACAATGAGTCTAAGCTAACTTCCGTACAACATCCAAACCCTCAGTGGTAACTATCAGATCACATCTAAATCCTCTTTGTGCTCAATACCTCATTTCCTATCATTGTTCTTCCCGGATATGGTTTCAGTGGTGACCTCACTCTTAGGTCATTATTGGGGTTCATAGAGATCGAGGACAAAATGCCTGGACAAATCTTAATTGTGAGCCCATGGACACAGAGGAATGAATGAGATAGAGAACCATTCTTCTACCTTCATGAGCAAGTGGGCCACTACAGGAAGTGCAGGGTGGGATTGAGAGGTGAGGATCTAGGGACAACATCCTTTCATGGTCCTTCTCCCTGGAAAGGCTGATCCTGGTGAAAAGCAGATGGAGAATGTTTTCAAAGGTAATCCGACACCCTGACTGGAAATAGGGAAGGAAAAACTGGAAGAGTGAAAAGCTCATTGAAAACCCAGTTGTCCACTTCTCTCTTAAAATACTGTTCCTTGAAGCATTATTTATTGATCATTTTCATAAGAATCCCATAGCATGCTGGTGAATATGCAGTCCTCCAGCTTAGCCCTACACCTACTGAATGTGTATCCTTTACAAACTCCAAGGTAATTCTTATATACACAGTGAATCTTGTTTTAAGGGCTGGGGGTAAGATGGGAACGGCTCATACTCAGATTTAGGAGTGTTTTTCAAACTGTTTCACAAATCTTCAGAAGTTTCTTGAGATATGAAAAGTCCCAGCTCATGTTTTTAGTCTGTGCACATTCCATCTCCTTAGGTCCTCATCCCAAGCCATGAGGGCCTGAAAGACAATAAAAAAAGAGCTGCCTTTGTCAAAAGATCCTACCACAATAACTCTTAGAGAAAGGCCTCCCACCCCTCAGCCCCCCACCTCCAGGAAAAAAGCAGTTGAAGAATTCAAACCCATGACACATTCTTTCTATTCTCTGTCCCCAGCTTTATTAAATTCTTTCCTTTTTCCTACTGATAGATTTAAAGATGGATTTTCCAATGAATTTTTAGTTAAACAATGAATGGAAAGTGCCAAGTATAGTTATAGCAAACGTAGATTTTATGCTTAGAGTAAGAGAGAGACTAAAATGGAATTTACCTAAAATATGTTTTTTGCTCTTTTAGGAAAATATTTTAAGAACATTTGCTGAGTGTCCTGAGGAAATCAGTGCACATTTTTTCCCTCCTTCCCCCTATCAGTACACATTTTGAAATGAAATTGTAACAGGTGAAAATCTGCCATCACTATACAAAAATATAAGGGCCAATTTTTCACATGTCAAAAAATTCTTGCTCTAATACAATGATTTTACAATAGCATTTCTTCAAATAGAAACCTTTGCCTTTTAGTCTATTTCCTCCAATTATTAAAGCTTTTATTTATAGAGTAGAAGGAATATAGTGAAAACAGATTATTAATGAGATAATTACTATTATCTCATTAATTACTAATATCTCACTATTAATGAGATAGTTGTAAGAGATGAGCAGTCTGAAATGAGGAGAAAGCATGAGTGATAATTTCATCATATGTCTTCAGAAAAAGAAAAAAGTGGATTCAAAGTGGATTTACCAAAGCCTTTCAGAACTACTGCTTTAAAAGTAACACAGACTATGGGGTGCCTGGGTGCCCCAGTTGGTTAAGCATCTGCCTTTGGCTCAGGTCATGGTCTCCCAAGGGCCCTGGAATAGAGCCCTGCCTCTGACCAGCTCCCCACTCTGCAAGGGATTCCACTTCTTCTCTGTGCTCCCACTCTGCCTCATGCACTGTCTCTCTTTCAAATAAATAAATAAAATCTTTAAAAAATTTTTTTTTTTTAAATAACACAGACTCACTCATTGACTCCTAAAATATTTATTGAAATCACCTACATTGTGACAGCCAGTGATAGAGGGAACCAAGACAGACACAATTCCTCTCTCACTACAGAGCTCCAAAGCAACCAGGGCCCGAGGCATTTAATTAGGATGTGATGAATACGGTAAAAGAGAAATGCAAAATGCTTAAAGAATAAATTTATCATCATTTGAATGCTAAATTGAGGTTAACCTTAAAGGAGGGGACAAATGTAAAACTTTTTTTCTAAGCTTCAATTTGTAAAGAGTGACCTTCCAAAACATGCATTGTGGGCCAATACATGTTTGTACATTCCCTATGTGCTTCTTCCTTGAAAGCAAGGAAATTCACATTTATTGAGCACTGACTCTGTAGGAGGAATTGGACCCATTTTGCCCAACAACCCAAAATATGTATGTCACCATGCTCTTTTTGCTAAGGAGAAAACTGAGGCTCAGAGAGATGAAATGATTTGTTTCAAGTCTGCGGAGAACCTGTCTTTGCCCTCCCACTTAGCTAGAAAGTGGAGGAGGGGAGAGGGTGACAGATAAAAGGCTAATTTCACTGACAATCAGGTTATTGTTAGTGCAGCTAATGGGTTGAGCCAAAGCAATTAGAGCCAACAGAATGCTGGCTTTTTATCAAAAATAAACGCCCGGGTCTGTAGATGAAAGGACAACTGGAGATTCTTGAGAAAGGAATAGCAGTTGAGATTTTGTGTGAAATATAGTTGGTAATAAAATCAGATTGTACTAAAACGCATGAAGGAGACTTGAGCATTGCATTTCAAGCATTTTACTGAGAAGTGTGTTTTACCTTTAGCGAAGTTGGTAACAGATAATAACATAACAGATTTTATTTTGTGAAATGGAAAAAAATTGCACAACATTAATTTACACAACAATTTAAAGCTGCTGATTTTAAGCAAGGAGTGAAGAAAAGAACTAAGTAATTGGATCAGAGAAATCATAGAATCAGAGTTAAGAATTGTCAACAAACAGTATTACGGGAAATCAAGATTGGCGTCTTTCAGAAGAATAATTGGTTATAATAACAGAAAACAACAAACACTGAGATTAGTAAAATTCTAGTCTGGTCTCTGCTACATCTGCTCAATAAAGGCCAGATGTCAGCTATTCCAGAGAGTTAGAAGATTTTAGTAAGTCCCAGAGCAGCTGGTGAGAATCAACATTTAATTCATTCTAAATTCAAATGTGTCAGGGCCTCATCATCCAAGATGGCCAGCAAAAAGGTGACAAGGTAGGAGCAGAGCAGAGAGCTAGGGTCTAAGGTGAAGAGAGATTGAGACTCACCCTGAGTTTTTATTCTCCATCAGTCATCCTATTTATTCAATTTTCATCCCACTTATCATTGTATGAAAAGACAAACTAAGGGTACATTTACGTGCAAGGAAATATTTATATATTCTAAATAATATTATAGATGATGTTCAATAATGCTATTCTGTTCATTTGGTTACAGAACATTCTCTTCAATGATATTTTCTATGGTAATAAATTATCTTACAAAAGCATTCTTTTTCTGTAAATAAAAATGTCTGATTTTGATGTCAACATCCAAATAGCAATGTCTGGTTACTCTTCCTCTTTCTCCACTAACTATCTCAGTCATCTCCTAACTTAAAGCAAATCTAAACTCTTAAACCACTCACCAAAAAATAATATTCTAAAAGTCCAGACAATTAAAAGAGAAAGTTACTTGAGATTAATTTGTATATAGGACATAGCCTACTTTCCACTGTGCATTTAAGATATTTTAATACTTTTAATTTATTTACTAGGTAGCAGGTCAAGTCTGTTTAGCCTCTAGTTCCTATCAACTTGAGTAAGAATCCTAGCAATTCACTGGAATAATAGAATCCTAGTTTTTTTTTTTAAGAGTTTATTTATTTATTCATGAGAGACTGAAAGAGAGACAGAGACTTAGGCAGAGGGAGAAGCAGGCTCCCTGTGGGAGCCCGATGTAAAACTCCATCCCAGACCCCAGGATCACACCCTGAGCCCAAAGCAGATGCTCAGCCACTGAGGCACCCAGATGTCCCTAGAATCCTAGTTTAATAAAACAACATGCATATTCTTTTTAAGTATACATGGCTTATATTTATAAATAAATAAGATGAATTTGAGTTTGTATGTCTAATGTTCTATTTTCTTTCCTTTTAATGCAGATTCTCCCAATCGAGTTTTCTATTGACAATCCTACTTGTACAGGAAAACGCAGAAGGGGTGGCAGGGGGAGATCATTCATGATGAATTTTTAAAGATTGTCAGCTCCTGGAAAGCAGCAGTCTATTTATTTTTTAAATAAAAAATATGCCCATGAATAAGAATGTTTCTTTGAGATCAATCAGAACTGTTTCTACTTCGTATCTAATGACAGATCGATTTAAAATAATTGACTTATATCTCCAGAAAGAATTTTAGGCATTTAGGCCATAAATTTTAGAAATTTAGGCCAAAACATATAAAATACCCATGGTAGAATTGTAACAAAGACATATCACAAAAAAATAATAATAAGATGAGGCTACCCATAAGATTAATGCACACGCCTTTAAGTTCTGCATACTTGCTAGAGGTGGGCCCCAAACACGGGTCTGATCTTTTCTGACAGTAAAGAGACATGGTCAGTAAAATGATTTATGGAATCTGTGAGCAAGAAACTTGCCTCTCCTTCAGGTGAAGCACAGCTACTCAGACTTGCCTGAGAAGCTGACACCTCGCTTCAGTCACATGCGACAAGTTGACTGAGGGAATCAGACTCAGTCCGCACTGGGACAAATGGATGGTCCAAGGCCTAACATTCTGTGCCATGGAAGGACAGCTGAACATGCTGTGGTACATGAGGCCATGGTAGCACAACTGGGGAACATTTTTATTTTATTATTTTTTAAGATTTTATTTATTTGAGAGAGACTGAAAGAGAGAGAAAGAGCAAGAGCACACGAGTTGGGGAAGGGGCAGAGGGAGAAGGAGAAGCAGATTCCTCACTGTGCAGGGAGACTGAGTCCGGGCTCCAAGGCAGATGCTCAACCAACTGAGCCCCTCAGGCGCCCCAGGGAATATTTTTAAAGCATGTTTCACCAAAACCAGAAAAACAAACACAAAAAACAACTCTCCATAAACACCTGTACAGAGTCTAACCTTGAGTAGTCCCTTCTGGATTAAGTTTTTTATCAGAGGTGTACTTAGGTAGGTCTCTAAATGAAATCATTTGCTGAATGCAGTTAAGTTTAAGCCAGTTCTATCTTGAGAATTGGATACCAACACGGGTGGCTTTGGCTAAAGAGGAGCTGGCCCTTATTTGCTCCATGGCCATCTTGTTTCCTCTCACAACAGAACCAGTTCATCCAGGATTCGAGAAGATCTAATCTTCTGTTTGCGTAGTTGGACGCTGAAGAAACAGTTTGTCTTTCCCAAACTCTGAAATGGGTACAGGCAAATGTGTGGTTACTGGGTATGTTAGCGTTAAACCCACATTCAGAAGAGATAACGTGTCCAAACTGCGGGCCTAAAGAATGGAGAGACAAGAAACCGAGGAGAGTTACAATCACAGGCATTGTGTTGGGCTCCATGCTCTGTGACTGTGTGGTGCCTGGTGAAACAGATTTTGTGGGGGTGCTGTGAAAAAGCTTTTCTTCCTCCAAAATAATTAAATAAAAAGGAGGATGCTCTGGAACGCTGCATAACTCTGGGGAATTTGTCTGCTCTGGGGGAAAAAAAGGCTGAAAATAGGACATTGAATAGGATATGACTTACGAAATGTTGAAGATTTTCTTAAATTCCACTTTAAGGAATTTGCAAAATCCTCAGTCTGTAAATTTAAACAATGCATTCAAGTAGGATGGACACATGCCTTCAAGGTTTTTTTGTTTGTTTGTTTAAAGTGGTGGCTCATGGGAATGAAGTCAGGAATGCCCTAATACCATAGGGTAAAGAACGAAAGGAGCAGGAAAAATTTTTCTTTTTACAAAATGTCAGAGACCTAACCAGAATAACATTACGTATGTATAAAGAATTATATATAATCATTATATATATATATATACATATACATATATATATATATATAACATTAAGTAAAAAGAGAATAATTGAATATGGAACACAATTTCTATGCTGGTTGCTTGTTTTGAGTATGTAAATAAAGAGTGATGACCTCTGAATGCTCTAGCTGGAAGGATTCCAGGACTTCACTTCTTTGTATTTTTTACTTTCATTAACTAACTAATTAATTAATTAATTTTTAGATATGTACACATATACAGATGAATGGGTGGATGGATTAGGAAGACTGTATTACTTTTCCCCTCTTGTATGTTTGGGGGGAAAGCATTGTCTTTAAAGAATTCAAACAGATAGTATACATGGTTATGTTTTTCCAGTAGGAAAAATACCATCCCTAGTGCAAAGTATTTTAATCTGTGTCATGGGCTCTGTGTTGATTGGTTTCTTACATGGGTTTCTTAGATTCATAAAACTGAATATGGCTTTGTTGTGAAACAAATATTCTTCTGCAGTCCAGCTGGCATCCCCTGTATGTAGGCTTTTACTTAATAATCCACACATGGCCTGAAGTTCAAAGCAGTGTGGATAAATGAAGTCAGATCTTTTCGATATTAAAAGGGATCCTTAAGGGGGATCCCTGGGTGGCGCAGCGGTTTGGCGCCTGCCTTTGGCCCAGGGCGCGATCCTGGAGACCCGGGATCGAATCCCACGTCGGGCTCCTGGTGCATGGAGCCTGTTTCTCCCTCTGCCTATGTCTCTGCCTCTCTCTCTCTCTCTGTGTGACTATCATAAATAAATAAAAATTAAAAAAAAAAATAAAAGGGATCCTTAAAATGTTAAAAAGGATTATAAATGCTTGGCCAGGTTTTTGTTTTGTTTTGTTTGTTTTTGGTTAAAAAGACTTCTATCAGATTAATTATATACTTTTTTTTAAAATTTTATTTATTTATGATAGTCACAGAGAGAGAGAGAGGCGCAGAGACAGGCAGAGGGAGAAGCAGGCTCCATGCACCGGGAGCCCGATGTGGGATTCGATCCCGGGTCTCCAGGATCGCGCCCTGGGCCAAAGGCAGGCGCCAAACCGCTGCGCCACCCAGGGATCCCAATTATATACTTTGATATTAGTTTGTTTGTATATTTTAGCGATATGTTAGCAATAAGCCTTAGACCATGTTCAGGAGTTGACTTACTTAAAAATATTTTGAGGCAGCCAATATTCAGTCTTAGGTTATAATTGAAAGAAATTATTTCTCATTTCTCTACCTCCTATTGGACTAGTTCTAATTTTTGGAATAAGATTGATGCCTCTTTCTCTGTATAGGTGTTAAATTATTTGAAAACAGCTATTTCCTCCTCCCTAAATCTTCTCTTGTCTAAGCAAAGAATTCCAAGTGATGTAACTTTTTTTTAACTCAAATGTGAGATTTTATAGCAATCCCTGCTAAATTGCAGTGTATTATTCTCATCAATTAGTGCACTCAGAGGATATCCAAATATTTATTCTGGGATCTAGGACGTTAGATACTTCTCCCAAGTTCATGTCTTCCTTCCTTTGAAATACACTGGAAAAAGCAAGAGTCATTTTTACTTTCTAGTTTATGACTAATCAAAAGAGGACAGTAAAGATAAAATTATTGAATTCATCTTTAAAATTTCTCATTTGCACCCATTAAAAGCATTTAACTTTTATTTTTAAATGTTACGTAAAATAGTCAAATATATTTACATATACTTGTTTTCAAAATACCTGAAACACATTTTTTTCATTCTCTTAAGATAATTTATACAGTGACAGATGTTATACTGTACAAAAATATTTTTGAATCATCAGATTAAGCTCATGAATTAGAGATGGTTTCTTTGTCTTGAAACTTTATAAACACTACTTTGGTTAGAATAATGAAAGAAATTCAACTTTCCAATAATATAAATTTAATTCTATGTCATGGCTTTAAGATAAGACCTTCATCTGTCTTTAAGTTGTGAAGAATATGTTTTAGGGTTTTACCAAACAATACTAATATACTTTTTGCAGGAATAGGTTAGGCTAAATCTTTCTATTTTAAAAAATCATTTTTATTTTTAAAAAAAATTTTTAAAGGATTTTATTTATTCATGAGAGACACAGAAAGAGAGGCAGAGAAATAGGCAGAGGGAAAAGCAGGCTTCCTGCGGGGAGCCTGATGCAGAACTCAATCCCAGGACCCCAAGTTCATGACTTGAGCTGAAGGCAGATGCTCAACCACTGAGCCACCCAGGTGCCCCTTAAAAAATTTTTTAGGGGACCCCTGGGTGGCTCAGCAGTTTAGCGCCTGCCTTCCGCCCAGGGTGTGATCCTGGAGTCCCTGTATCAAGTACCACATCAGGTTCCTGCATAGAGCCTGCTTCTTCCTCTGCCTGTGTCTCTGCCTCTCTCTCTCTCTCTCTCTCTCTCTCTCTCTCATGAATAAATAAATAAAATCTTTAAACAAGATTTTTTTTTTTTTTAAATAAGGTGATTTGCCTTCCTGGCTGGCTCAGTTGGAAGAGTATGACTCTTGATCTTGCAGGTATGAGTTTAAGCCCTATGTTGGGTGTAGACATTGCTAAAAAATAAATAAAATAAAATAAAATAAGGGGGTTAACTTAAGTAATCTGTAAGGTTACTTCTAGTTTTTAAAATTTTTTAATCCAGTAGAGAAATAATCTCATCTCTTGAACTATACCTTCATTAGCGAGTTCATGTACCCCATTAAAAAAATACTTTTAGGGACGCCTGGGTGGCTCAGCGAGGATGCCTGGGTAGGTCAGTGGTCTGACCTGAAGCATCTGCCTTCCACTCAGGTCATGATCCCGGGGTCCTGGGATCGAGTCCCACATCGGGCTTCCTCTATGGAGCCTGCTTCTCCCTCTGCCTGTGTCTCTGCCTCTCTCTCTCTCTCTCTGTGTCTCATGAATAAATAAATAAAAATCTTTTAAAAATATTTTTAAATGATTACTCTTTAATTTTCAATTTCTGTTCAGACAGTATAATTCAGCAGTTATCTATGAATATTTAGTTACAGCTTAGCTAAAGATCAGAAGAATCGGCAAAACTCTTCAGTGGAATAATGCCACGTTTTTGACTCTCAGAATGAAAACATTTGTTTATGTGTTGCTGTTGTTGGAATTTGATTTTTATTTTCTTCTGTAAGACACACCTCAAATGTGCTGGGAAAAATACTGTGGAAGCTGTAGCGCACTTTGCAGCTCTGAGTCTAATGAATACAGGAAGTGGAGCGGGGAGGCTGCTAAGGCACCAGCCACTTTCTCCTTTGAAGGCTCTTCCACTAGTGTACTCCTGGCCACACCTCCAGCCTGGCTGTCGGAAGCCATTCAGGTATTCCTCAGGCACATGGCTACCTTGCTTCCAAATATCACACGGCCCCCTTTGTCTTCCCTAAAGTAATGCTTCCTTCTTTGGATTGCACCCTGACACAAAGCTGTCAGAGTGGGCCAGGGTCTTTCCCAGCTCTGACTTTGAAATAAGCAATCTGTTTATATTAACTCGACACGATCCTTGGAACATCAAGTGTTATGCTTACAACCTAGCATTTCATGTTTTCTACTTTTGAGAATTGGGGGTGTTGTACCCTGAAGTCTATAATAAAGAGGGTACCAGGGACTACTTAACCAGGCAGATCTGCTTCCACCAGCACTTAGCATCCAACCCCAACTGCTCAGACCTGGCCTGGCTCCAGAGGAGCAGAACCCGATCTGGCTCCGCTCTGAATCCAGGCAGCCCTGGGAAGAGAAATCCAGATTTGGATCAGGTTTGTCTCAAAGGAATCATGAAGGGGAGTTGTAGACAGGGCACTGTTTACATTTAAAGAAGGTTTAAACCTTTTTCAGAAAGGCCTGGTCCTGGGCCACAAGATAGGAGATGTGACATCTGATCCCAGATCTGCTACTGACCTGCCCTTGGATAGGTTATTGTTTCTCTGGGCATTAGTTTTCTCATTTGTGAAATACCAGGTCAACTAGATAGTTTTCTAAACCCCTTCCATTGCACCACGTGCTCCTTTTAAGGAGACCTGAAACCTGAGAACCAAATTAATCACCTTGTACCATACCATACCTTTCCCAATGTAGATCAAATGGTCAACAAGCTGGAGCCTACGGTGACACCAGTCTTCACACCAAGTTAGTTATGGTGTCAGGGTGAAGGCTTTTATTTATGTTCATATTATTTGTATCTGTATCATTTTGCTATTCTCATTACAGATAAGACACAGTTGAATTCATACCAGCTTACCTGGTACAGAATATCTCTTTAAGAAGAAAGAGACTAGAAGCCAGTATTTGATATCTTCACAAAGAAAATATTCTTTTTCTTTTTTTTACAAAGAAAATATTCTGAAGTAGAAGAAGCCAAGATGAGAAAAGAGATGTCAGGTTGTCCTATGTAGTTTACAATCTCAAATTGATTTTTTTTTTTTTTTGCATATGGTTAAGGACAAAATAGTTTGACTTTGTATTCTCCTTTTCTCTCCCCTTCCGTTCATTACATCTTTTCTCCTTTTTTAGCCCTAACACAAAACTCTGAGTTTTCATATTTCCCTGGACTCCTTTTGTCACAGAAAGCAAAAGCAGGTCTCATAGAGCAAATTCTTTTTTTTTAATAATAAATTTATTTTTTATTGGTGTTCAATTTACCAACATACAGAATAACACCCAGTGCTCATCCCGTCAAGTGCCCCCCTCAGTGCCCGGCACCCATTCACCCCCACCCCTTGCCCTCCTCCCCTTCCACCACCCCTAGTTTATTTCCCAGAGTTAGGAGTCTTCATGTTCTGTCTCCCTTTCTGATATTTCCTACCCATTTCTTCTCCCTTCCCTCCTATTCCCTTTCACTATTTTTTATATTCCCCAAATGAATGAGAACATATAATGTTTGTCCTTCTCCGATTGACTTATTTCACTCAGCATAATACCCTCCAGGTCCATCCACGTTGAAGCAAATGGTGGGTATTTGTCGTTTCTAATGGCTGAGGAATATTCCATTGTAGGGATCCCTGGGTGGCGCAGTGGTTTGGCACCTGCCTTTGGCCCAGGGCGTGTTCCTGGAGACCCGGGATCGAATCCCAAGTCGGGCTCCCGGTGCATGGAGCCTGCTTCTCCCTCTGCCTATGTCTCTGCCTCTCTCTCTCTCTCTGTGACTATCATAAATAAATAAATAAAAATTAAAAAAAAATTCCATTGTATACATAAACCACATCTTCTTTATCCATTCATCTTTCGATGGGCACCGAGGCTCCTTCCACAGTTTGGCTATTGTGGCCTTGCTGCTATAAACATCGGGGTGCAGGTGTCCCGGCGTTTCATTGCATCTGCATCTTTGGGGTAAATCCCCAGCAGTGCAATTGCTGGGTCGTAGGGCAGGTTTATTTTTAACTCTTTGAGGAACCTCCACACAGTTTTCCAGAGTGGCTGCACCAGTTCACATTCCTACCAACAGTGCAGGAGGGTTCCCTTTTCTCCGCATCCTCTCCAACATGTGTGGTTTCCTGCCTTGTTAATTTTCCCCATTCTCACTGGTGTGAGGTGGTATCTCATTGTGGTTTTGATTTGTATTTCCCTGATGGCAAGTGATGCAGAGCATTTTCTCATGTGCATGTTGGCCATGTCTATGTCTTCCTCTGTGAGATTTCTGTTCATGTCTTTTGCCCATTTCATGATTGGATTGTTTGTTTCTTTGGTGTTGAGTTTAATAAGTTCTTTATAGATCTTGGAAACTAGCCCTTTATCTGATACGTCATTTGCAAATATCTTCTCCCATTCTGTAGGTTGTCTTTTAGTTTTGTTGACTGTATCCTTTGCTGTGCAAAAGCTTCTTATCTTGATGAAGTCCCAATAGTTCATTTTTCATAGAGCAAGTTCTTTATTTTTTTTTTTATTTTTATTTTTTTATAAATTTTTATTTATTTATGATAGTCACACACAGATAGAGAGAGAGAGGCAGAGACACAGGCAGAGGGAGAAGCAGGCTCCATGCACCGGGAGCCCGATGTGGGATTCGATCCCGGGTCTCCAGGATCGCGCCCTGGGCCAAAGGCAGGCGCCAAACCGCTGCGCCACCCAGGGATCCCGAGCAAGTTCTTTAAACAGAACTAGAAGTGGTGGTGTCTTCCCCAGAGTAATTCATCATTAAAAACCACAGAATTTTTATCTGTTGATAATATTCAAAAACACAGAAAGCAAATCATCAGAGAAAAATCAGCTTTATTCTCACCTTCCTCTCATACTCCTATTAGCATTTTAATTCCTTCTCAACTTTTTGTTGTTTTTGCATAGGTTTCTCCTATGTGGTTGTAACGATATAGTATATGGATTCCATATCTTGCTTTTCTATGTTTTCACATGGCCTTTAATGGTTGTGTGCTAACCCCCTGGGAGCAAGTGACAGTTTTCTTAACAACCATTAAGGGCTAGATGAAGCAACGGAAGGGCACAGAGGGATTATTGCTCAGTGGCAAGACCTTACGTGCCCTGGGAAGCACATGAGGGAGAGATTTTGAACATTGGTAAAAGTTCATGGGCCCCAACTTCTAGATGTTAAAGGGAGCCCATTATAATGAGTTTCTTTTTCTTTTTTTTAAATTTCAGACTTCACTATGATATAATTCACACACTATAGAATTTACCTATTTAAGGTGTACAGTAGTTTTTAGTATATTCACAGAGTTTGGTAACCATCACCGCAGTAAATTTTAGAACATTTATGGTCAATTTCTACGAGAGATGAGAAACTGAATATTACCTTTATTTCACATGCCATTTGAAATCAGTTTCCATTTTTTAATTAAAACTAATTAAATTTAATTGTAAAACTACAATTATTTGTTTAAAATGTTTTTCAAACCAAGACGGTAGGCTAGTAAAACCCTGAAACTCTATGGTTTTTACTTCTGGACAGGTAGGAGGGTTAACAGGTTCCAGTGTGCCAGCACACACAACTCCCTTTTAGCCATTGTGAGAGAGAGATAGCAAATAGTTTTTACCATAGGGCCAGGCTTACCTCTGTGTTCCCACTGCTGGTATTGTGTTTTGATCTACCTTAAATTCTATCAGGAGTCAAGAGAGTTGATTACTTCTGTTTATTTGGTGGGGTTTTTTGTTGTTTTTTATTTTTTAAATAGGCTCCATGCCCAACATGGGGCTCAAACTCACAACCCCAAGATCAAGAACTGCATGCTCTACCAACTGTGCTGCCCAGGTGCCCCAAGATAACTTCTTCCTTTGTGGGTCTCTGTTGGCCTCCAGACCCCAGCTTACTCCTAACTCCAGGTAACTCACTGATACCCAGGTGTCTGCTTAGTGCCTTGGCCTCCTGGCCAGGGTTCTTGAACTTGCTCCTGATCTCTAGCTACACTGGAGTCCTCACCTTCCTGGTGCAAGTCCCAGCCCCTGACACTGCTTGGCCCTCTCCCCAGCTGCTCAGTCTCATCTGTTGCCACCCACACCCTATTTTGAAATCATGAGTGATTATCTGCACTTAAGCAGGGCTGTCTCTCCAACTGAAGATAAAGAAGCCCATATTTCAAAGGTCATGCTTCCAAATTCAAGACTTGTAAGATATACTAACAACCAGGAATAAGCTAGATGGAAAAATAAGTGGTGATTCTTTTTTGGTACAGAGATGTTTAGCATATGTTATTTATAAAATTGAAATACCCAGCATTGGAGGGTAGATGAATGAATTAAGATATATCTCCAAGATGAAATATTACTCAGCTATTGATATTGATTTTTATTAAAACCCTTTAACAATGAGGATGCCTGGGTGACTCAGCAGTTGAGTGTCAGCCTTCGGCTCAGGGTGTGATCCTGGGGTCCTGGAATCGAGTCTTGCATCGGGCTCCCTGCATGGAGCCTGCTTCTCTCTCTCCCTATGTCTATGCCTCTGTGTGTGTGTGTGTGTGTGTATGTGTGTGTCTTTAATGAATAAATAAATAAAATTTTTTTAAAAAATCTTACAAAACAAAATTAAATAGGGTGTGGTCAGGTACTATACATCTCAGAAGGTGGTATATACAGGTACCTTCACTTTCCAAAGTTGCATCACACCAGTTTGCTTTTACAAAAGACCTAAGTTCATGCCTGTTTTCACTAACCAAAAGAAATCCAAAGAGGATTTTTGCTTTTACAAAGAGAAGCCATTACCTTATTAATGGTCTTTCACGAAAGCAAAGTGGCATATAAAACAAAGTTTCAAGAAGTGAGGATACTCTTCACATTATGCCATTTCAGCTTATGAAAAGTTTCACAGGAACACTCTACTCTCAGACAGCAAGAGGAACCTGAATATATGAGAAAAGAGCTGAGATGAAGGCATCAGATGTGTGGCTCTCCAGAGGAAGGAGTATTTCAGGCACTGGAAAAAGCAAGTACGGGGGCCTGAGGAGGAATGTGCCTGGCAAGTTTGAGAAACTGCAAAGAGCCTGGTGTAGGTGGGGTGAAGTGAGCAAGGAAGTGAATAGCAGGTGATCAAGTCAGAAAAGTGAAGGGGGTGGGGGAGTGGAGGAGGGGAGAACAGTCTGGGCAGGGCCATTTTAAGAATGTGTCTTCTGCCCTGAGTGAGAAAGGAATCCAATGAATGGTTTGAAGCAGAGGAGTGAGATCATGGATGAGCTTTAACAGAATCACTGTGGCAGTGTCCCAGGAGTAGACTAAGGGTGGAAACACGGAGACCAGTTAGGAGGCTGTTGAAATAATCTCTCAAGAGACAGTGGGGGTTTGAGCCAGAATGGTTACAATGAAGGTGGTGAGCTGTGGTTAGCAAGGTTGTATTTTTTAAAATATATTTTATTGAACATAAATGGATAGTCTCTGATTTTATTTTATTTTATTTTTTAAAATTTAAGTAATCTCTATGCCCAGTGTGGGGCTTGACCTCATAACGCTGAGACCAAGAGTTGCATGCTCTACCAACTGAGCCAGCCAGGTGCCCCTGGCATGGTGGTATTTTGAATTAGGGAGCTTTCAAAAGAAGAAGAGACAAAGGGGTTCAGGAAATGCTAAAGAACCATATTTGAGTAGTATAGAGAATGCTAAATGGGGAGAAGATGGAGATGGAGCTGAGTAATTATGGTAGGATTGAATTTGGTAGAGTATGTAAAAGAGACGGGAGTCAGAAAAATACTTAGCCTAGCATATTAGTCTGCTTGGGCTTCCATAACTAAATACCATAGACTAGGTGACTTAAATAACAGAAATTTATTTTCTCATAGTTTTGGAGGATGGAAGTGCCATATAAAGGGGCTGGCCAGTTGGGTCCTGGTGAGAAATCTCTTTCAGGCTTATAGGCAGCCACCTTCTCACTATGACCTCACATTGCCTTTCCTCTGTGCTGGCTAGAGAGAAAAAATTCAGGTCTCTCTTATTATTATTAGGACACCAATACTATTGGATTAGACCCCACTTTTATAATCTCATTTTACTTTAATTACCTCCTTAATGGCCCTATCTCCAAATACAGTAATGTTAGGGATTAAGACTTCAGTTTGTGACTTTGTAAGGGACACCACTCAGTCCACAGCAATGTGATTCTCTCTCTCTCTCTCTCTCTCTCTCTCTCTTTAAGCAATGTGATTCTCAAGTAGAGAGTTTTAGGGAGACAAATCTGATATCAGCTACCAGGATGAACTGAAAGAGAAAAGTCTAGGGGACTAATTAAGAAGCCATATTGTGAGGATCAAGACATTGAATATTGCAAGCCTGGACTAAAGGGTAGAGAGATTAGTGAGGCAGCAGGAGAGAGTCTGAGTGGAATCCCCTAGCTCTCTTACCACATTTTTGTTATAGAAAAGGAATTTTGGGTGGGGTTTGGGGGTGACTGGGTGGTGGGCACTGAGGTGGGCACTTGACAGGATGAGCACTGGGTGTTACTCTGTATGTTGGCAAATTGAACACCAATAAAAAATAAATTTATAATTAAAAAAGGAATTTTACATCTTTATTCCCATTTATTGTATTATTGAACATATACCAGAGCACATATCAAAGAGTATACTAGGCATTCAGATACTGCATTTACTCATCCATACACACACACACACACTCACTCACTCAATTGTATGTACTCTCACTTACCCCCACCCACTTGTACATAACTGTATTCATCTATAAAACAGTAATTCAAAGATACAAATGAAGAAGAAAAAGAATGAGTTCAAAATATGAGTTAGTGAGAGAAAAGACTGGTAGGTAAGAGGGAGAGTGGAAAGTGTGACAGTTAAGAGAGAGGGTAGGATGAAGCCCAGGGAAGGATTCATGACTATATGCAATGAATTTCTAATCATTTATTGTGAGAGCCCAGTTACATTTTCCACTATTCCATGGGCAAATAATACACTAAAAACCGGTGTTTCATAAACAGGCATATGTGGCATACAAAGTTGAGGTATCATCTTTGTTCAGTTTTATGTGAAGAGGCCATCTGGCCAAAGGGAACTCCTGCCTTTTACTTTGATGGACAATGTCTGTTAGCTCCTGTTCTATGAGAGTAGCCTGGGTTGAATATGGATAGGACTTTCCAGAAGGGAGACTCAAAAGAAACAAACAAGGTAAAACAGGCCATACACTGTTTAAGCTAATACCATGGATATGCTGACTGGGGTGCACCAATAGTTAAAGGGCAATGTGTGGGCAGAGAAGTGGCAGGTCTTGCAGAGGTGTAGAAGTTAGGTAGCATAAAGGTTAGCTTCTGGCCTCTGGACTCAAGATAGACTTAGGTTTAAATCTCAGCTCCCCTACTTGGCAGTGTGACTTTGAACACATTATTTAGCCTTCATGTGCCTATGTTGCCTTAAGTGAAAGGAACCGAGAGAAGAATAGTACTTATCTCACAGGTTGCTGTGAACATTAAATGTAATAATATATACAAAGCATTCAGCATATCTTGGCACACATTAAAATAATTAAGTGGTGGAAGTTATCCTTAATATCCAAAAGAGAAACCCTTCACGGTGCTAAAAATATTAAGTGTTAAGCTTTCTGTGGAGCTTATTTTTAAAAATCTAACCAATTTATAAGTCCTTAGAATGGTGGGAGTATCTTGGTCAAAAAGATTTTCATCAAACATCCCACTGGTAGAATGAGTTTTCTCACAATCCCATTCTTTGTGAGACTGAATATGGAATGCAGTAGAACTAGACAGGAATCCCACTCCAAGTTTGCTGACCACCAAATGCATGATGACATTTTCCCAAGATATTTATTTGCTTGATTTTTTTTCTCCAAATAATGAGTCATTATTGTGAGATATTGTTTATTGTAAAACTCCTGTATTCCTGCCATACATACCAAAACAAAAGGTCACTTTACAGGCACTTTAAGTTACAGTCCAGAACAAAAGAAAATAATATAATGCTGTAAAATGTCATACTGTGTAGCATGGCGGACACTGTCTTGCTCTGCCTTTTTTATATTGACCTAAAATATACGGATTAAGAACAAAGCAAGTGGAAGAACATTACTTGGACCCCATTTATGCAAAAATTATATGCCTTTATATGCACAGATAATTTCTGGAAGGACAGAACATAATCTGTTGATAGCAATTAAATCTAAGGTCAAGATTCTCTTGCTTTTCATCATATACCCTATATATGCCTGAATTTAATTTTTAAATGAACATATAGTATCTGCAAATAATTTATTTGCATATTTTTTTTATTGGAATTCAATTTACCAACATATAGCATAACACCCAGTGCTCATCCCGTCAAGTGCCCCCCTCAGTGCCCGTCACCCAGTCACCCCAACCCCCCCCGCCCACCTCCCTTTCCACTACCCCTTGTTCATTTCCCAGAGTTGGGAGTCTCTCATGTTCTGTCACCCTCACTGATATTTCCCATTCATTTTCTCTCCTTTCCCCTATAATCCCTTTCACTATTTTTTTATATTCTCTGGTTGAATGAGACCATATAATGTTTGTCCTTCTCCGATTGACTTGCAGAATAATTTTCTAAGTCATATGAAAATGCATACAGAAAAAAAACCTTACATTGCCAGATTAAGAGTAGGTTTCAATACTCTAGGTATAATTTAGGGAGGTGGATAAAATATTGTTTTCTGAAATTATCTTACAAAATAAAAGACAAATGTAAAGATAAATAAACATACATGTGTGCATGTGTATACATAACTATTGTATTACAGCAATTGCTTACAGCTTAATTGCTGAGAACAAGGAGTTCCCATTAAGACTTACCTCCAAGCACTCCCATGATTACTCTGTAACTGTGGGAGGCTGAGCCGAAGCATTTTCAGGCAACCCAATGAGGCAACCCAATGGAGTTTAGTACAGAAGAGACTCTTCTGATACAGGTTCTAGCCATACTTCTTGGTGACAGGGATCACCATCTGGTTGTCTCAACCTGGTTGTCCCTCTGGATATATCTTTGCTGCCTCACTCAATTCTGCTCAACACTTTTCCTTCATTGAGTCAGAATAATGATTCTAAGGACTGTATCTGTAACATAAGGGGAATGGATTACCTGTCCCTACATTGCCTAAGTATTTTGCTTTTTATCCTGCACCCACACCCAATTTCTTAACTATCATGACAGAAGAGTCAAATGACATCTATAATCTAATTTGTCTGCAGTCTTACATAAAGATAGACATTTAACTAATGGAAAAGTTCAGTTTCTTGGTAAGAAATTTCTTGATATGGGGGAGCATACGGGAGGGAAACCAGAGAATGAAGTCATGAACTCCCTCCTAAAGTCCCCAAACTGAATGGCAAACAAAATCCAGATTAGGATCAGAATAAGCATTCTAAGGCTTAGGGAAAAGTCTTCCAAAAAGCAGGGGTCTTAGCTAAGCCATGACAAAATGCCAGTTTCTGATAGAGTCCTTCTAAGGTAAGCAGATAGTTATGATCTTCTCTCCCAACGTCTTCAGTAAATATACAAAATAAAATGTTGCAGAAACTTGTAGCTCCTCTACCCACACAGTAATCATTTTTAACTGCTCTATGGATAGTGAGCCTATATATGGGTAGTGTGAAAAGAGTTTATGGAGGAAAAAAGCTTCACTTTGTTCAGATTAACAGAAAGAGACGACATGGCCAACGTGAACTCCCTGCCTTCACTTCATAGGACAGAGTCTGTTAAAGCCTCTCCTAATAGGATGGTTTGGAATGAATTGAGGACAAGGCTTTCTATAAAAGAGATTCAGAAGAAAATAGCAAAAAAAATCTTTGTCTTTGTGAACCTATAGGTCTCATATGACCTTCTCTGTATTTTACAGAAGCATCTTATAATCTATTCCTTTATGCTTGATTTCCCAGAATAGTAGCACTATAAAAACCAAACCCTTAAATATATTAATTCAGAGTCAACAAAACAGAGGAAACTGGCTAGATTTTGTTTGTGGCACAAGTACAAAAAATACATTATCAATAAGTACCTGGAAGAAAAAAAAAAAAAACAAGCAAGAAGACTCACAGTAAAGCAATTGAATTTTTTAGATTAGTTATCTTTTTTTTTGTTTTCCCTTTGGATTAGTTTTCATTTTTTACTATTCAGATAATAGATGTTCTAGCTTTAGTTTAAACCAGGTTATGGGCTCAGTTTTTTTCTTTTTTCTCCATATTATAAGCAGACAAGCAAAAATGGTGGTGGGTATGGCAGGCCCCAAGTCTGTACCAGTGGAGAGTCAGAATACTAGGAAGAGATGCTGACCCTACTAAAAAAAAAAAAAGAGAGAGAGAGAGAGAGTGAGGTAAAAGAATGACCTACCAGCAAAGGGAGGGAAACAAACACAGGAAGAACAAGATGTCCTTTTATTTGGGTATGGACAGCATAATGTGGAAGATGCATTATAGAGGGAGCGTTAGGCAGCTGGTTTCAGTTGGCTATGAGGGACCACAGAAAGTTTAGTCAACTTGATGAGTGTTAGATTCTTTGCAATAACTAGTATTCAAATCCTGTATAGTACTGTAGCTTTACCTTTGAAGTTATATGAAATCCCTCCTTACCTTGAGTTCCCTAATGGAAGGTTAAAGCATATGTGGATTTTGTTCTAAAGTTCATTCTTGTTGTTTGCAGAGTTCATATTTGTGAATTCACCTGCTTGCTAAAATTTATCTGTAGTTTGAAAATCAACACTCCTGTTGCTTTCATGGTCATTCACAGACATGCACATGCACAAAGAGGTGGAAAATTTGACTCATGAGCTGCACATTCCCAGCTGAGGTTAAACAAAGTGACACTCTGCCTTCTTGTTTCAACTCTCATCCTGACAACAAGTCTCCTTTTGGAGGTGTGTTTAATCCCATGTTTTTTGTATTTTGGCGCTTTTGGTTGGTGACTTCCCTATTTAAAATGGGCCCAAGCACAGTGCTGAAGTACTGTCTCGTGTACCTAAGTGCAAGAAGGTTGTAATGTGCCTTGCAAGGAAATGTGTGTGTTAGGTAAGCTTTGTTCAGGCATGAATTCATGTTGTTGGCCATGAGTTCAATGTTAATGAACCAATAGGTGAATTACATAAAGTGACTTTAAACAAAACACACATAAAGCAAGATTATGTATTGATCAGGTAATTAATTGGCTCATAGGACACTAGCCCTATATTTCTTCCAAGTTCTTCTTAGAGACCAACTTAATGGATGGGTGTTTTAGTTTCCTAGGAGAGCTATAACAAATTATCATAAACTTGGTGGCTTGCAACCGAAATTTTTCTCTCACAGTTCTGTAGCCAGAAGTCCAAAATCAAAGTATTAGCAGGGCCACGTTTTTTCCAAAGGCCTTAGGGGAAAATTCTTCCTAGCCTTTCTCCTAGCTTTTGGTGGCTCTTGGCATTCTCTGGCATGTGGCAGCATAATTCCAATGTCTGCCTCTGTCTTCACATTGCCCTCTTCTTTGTGTGTCTCTGTGTCCAGATGTCCTTCTCCTTTACCTTATAAAGACTCCAGTTATTAGGTTTGAGGCTTGTCCTAAATCCAGGATGTTTGCATATTGATATCTTTAGCTAATTACATCTGCAAACACCCTGCTTCCAAATATGTCACAATCTGCAGTCTATGTGTACCGGAGTTTTAGGAGGATACTATTCAACTCACTACATTAGGTTTGATAATAGATTATACAATGGAAAAGAGTATAAAAACCTTGGAGAATGGGTGAAAGAATATCCAAAATAAAGCATGGGAAGGCAAAAAAAAAAAAAAAACTGCAAAAAACATCAATTAGGATAAGAGGTATAGATGAAAAGTTCTAACATAGGTTTTGTGTTTTGGATTTTTTTTTTTTTTTTGAGTCTCAGAAGGAAAGGAGAGGGAAAACAGGGCAGAAGAAATACTTAAAAAGACAATGGTTAATATTCTGCTAAAATTGGTGAAAGATTGGGACGCCTGGGTGGCTCAGCAGTTGAACGTCTGCCTTTGGCTCAGGGTGTGATCCCGGTGTCCTGGGATCATGTCCTACTTTGGGATCCCTGCATGGAGCCTGCTTCTCCCTCTGTCTGTGTCTCTGCCTCTCTCTCTGAATCTCTCATGAATAAATAAAATCTTTTTTAAAAATTGGTGAAAGATGTCAATGCACAGATACAGGAGACCTGATAAAAGCCAATCATAATAATTTTTTGAGACATCTACATCTAGAAACATCATAGTAAAATTGTAGAAAATCAAAGACAAAGAGAACATTATAAAAGTAGCCAAAGGAAAAAAATGGCTGATAATTTTCAAAGGCAAAGCAATTAAATTGACAGTTGGCTCTTCAATAGAAACTCTAAAAATGGGTGAAGGTGGTCAAAAGTTACAAACTTACAATTATACGATGATTAAGTTCTGGGGGTTAAAGTACAGCATAGTGATTATATTTAATAATACTGTATTGTATATTTGAAAGTTGCTAAGACAGTGGATCTAAAATTCTCATCATAAAAATAAATTTGTAACTAAGCAAGGTGATAGATATTAACTGAAGTTATCATGGTAATTATTTTGCAATATGTATATATATATCAAATAATTATGTTGTACACCTTAAATTAAATGTAATATTATATGTCAATTTTATCTGATAAAACTGGGAGAAGAAATTTTAAAAAGGCACAAAAACAGTGAAGTATGTTCAATGTAGGAAATAAAGGAATATAGGAAAATAAGAAAATAAAAGCAAACTTAGATTTCTGTACTCAGTGAAAATATCCTTCAAAAATTGAGATGAAATAAAGGCATTTTCAGATAAACAAAAACCCAGAGAATTCATCATTAGCAGGTTGAATACTAAAGAATGTACCAAAGAATACTGTGCAGGCTGAAGGAAAAATTATCCCAGGTGGAAAGTCAGAAATGCAAGAAGGAATGAAGAGTAAAACTATTGGTAAATATGCAGGTAAATCAAAATAAATACTGACATAAAAAATGACAACAAAGTTCTTTGCAGTGTCTAGAAACATAATTTGATAAATCAAAATCCATGCTGTAATCTCTAGAATAAGCACTAAAGAAATGGTAAAAGCTTATATATCTTCCAAAGAGTAAAAGGAAAATAATACACTAATGAGAAATAATAGGTCCAAAACATTTAGTGAATGAGTTACATAATATAATAAATATACCTGAAGAACAAATTAGTGAACTGGAATATAGGTCATACAAATAGATCAGGAAGGGGGAAAGAATTGGAAAGAATAGAAAAAAGGTTAAATACACGAGGATGCCTGGGTGACTAAGAGCTTCCAACTTTTAGTTTTGGCTCAGGTCAATGATCTCAAGGTTGTGATATTGGGCTCTGCACTCAGTGCAGTGTCTCCTTGAGATTCTTACTCTCCCTCTCCCCTTCCCTCTGCTTGTACACATGTGCATTTGTGCTCTCTTTCTCAAATAACTAAATAAATCTTAAAAAACAAAGTTAAATACATGAAAGACAAGAATATAAGTGTCAACATGCATTTAATAGGTTTCCAGGGATGAAAGACAGGAATAAATGCAAGGGAAGAAATCTTTCAAGAAGTAATGACAATTTTCTAGAATTAAATGCAGATATAAGTCTTTATATTGAAAGAATACCAAACAGAATGGATAATAAAAACACAATAGACAAAAACCCCTCACCTAAAAATATTGAAATGAAACAAAATAATATTAAAGAAACTGCCAGAAGGTATAAGCGGATTATTTGCAAAGTAATAGAAGTCAGACCATGTCAAATTTCTCTATTGGCAATAGTACATGCAAGGAGACAACAGGATAACGTGTTTAAAGTTTTGAAGGAAAAAAAAATGAGCCTAGTTCTAGCTAAATTATCATTTATATGTAAAAATTAGTCAAGATAAACACAGGCATATCAGGAACTCAGAATAATTACCACACAAGATTCTCTTTGAAAGTATTCACCAAGAAATGAACGCAGACTTTCTGTTATTGTCTAAATAAGCAATGATCAATGTGTTCAAAATATTCTGCAACTTGGGATCCCTGGGTGGCGCAGCAGTTTGGCGCCTGCCTTTGGCCCAGGGCACGATCCTAGAAACCCGGGATCGAATCCCACATCAGGCTCCCGGTGCATGGAGACTGCTTCTCCCTCTGCCTATGTCTCTGCCTCTCTCTCTCTCTCTGTGTGACTATCATAAATAAATAAAAAATTAAAAAAAAATATTCTGCAACTAAAATTCTAAAGGATTCCAACATAATGGTTGGGGGAAGAGAATAAACCAGAGGTAGGTGGGGGAAAATGTGAAGGTACTTTATTTTGTTGATGGAAAGAGAGTGAGATAAGTTTTAAAAATTCATAAATGTACCATGATAATATAAGATGTTAATATTAGAGGAAAGTTGGGTTAAGAGTACATGTTAATATTAGAGGAAAGTTGGGTTAAGAGTTCTCTATACTATATTTGCAACTCTTCTATAAATCTAAAATCATTAAAAAAAAAAATCCTACTAGGGGCGCCTGAATGGCTCAGTTGAGTGAGCATCTGCCCTCAGCTCAGGTCATGATCCCGAGTCCTGGGACTGAGCCCTATGTGTGCTCCTCACTTAGCAGGGAGCCTGCTTCTCCCTCTCCCTCTGCCTCTCCCCCCACTGGTGCTCTCTTGCACTATCTCACTCTCCCTCTCTCTTGAATAAATAAAATACTTTTAAAACCCCTACCATGTACTTATCTCAAATCATGCACCAAAATAAACTCCAAAAAATTATTCTACTTGCTCTATGAACAACAAGTATATAAGCAAATGTGTACTTTCAGATAAAATAATTTCTGGATAAGGCATATTGTTGTTCTACAGTCAATTTGAGATTACTCAAATACCAACTCTTAATTGTCACAGTGTTGTTCATATTTGAACAAGTTCCTTGGAGACAAATCCAACATTTCAATAATTCATGATTTTGGTGACATTAACATCCAGCTATACTGATATCCCAAGATATAATGAAAGTTGATAAGCCAAAAGGGCCTTGTTTACATATATAATGAATCCATTCTTTATAAACACTAGGAAGATTAGACAGCTTTTGTAGGGACATGAAAATGTTAAGTCAAGCCATGGATTTGAGACAATTTCATGGTTAATAGGTGTCAAAGAGAAAATTTAAATTAAATGCTTACGAGTTTAAATATTTTATAAGGAAGAGACATTTTGTAAAAAGTCTGCTTGGTCTTTTAAAAATTTCCTAAGTTCTCTTGCTTAACATTCAGAAGATGTAAAAAATAGATTTTTTTAAGAAATCTTCAATTTATAAGAAATAAAGGACAGTGACTAAAGAAGTTCCTTGCAATTCCATAGAAGAGCTGGAACATACCCATCACTCATTAGCCTCTCGAATGACTATCTTGCTAAATCGTAGGTCTTTATCTTATTTAACCTAACCCCCTACCTTATTTAACCTCTCAGCAACATTCCAAGTTGACCACTGTTTTAAAATACCTAGTTTCTGTGATACTACTATTTATTTCCAAGTTTCTAGTCCACTCTTGTGTTCTTGGCTCACTCTGCCTCTTTTGCCAAAATTAGGATTTCCTAGTTTTTTTTCATTTTTATTTAATGATACAACTATCTACCAGTTGCTTAGGAAGAAAACCTAGGAAACTTGTTCTCTTTCCTTTACAACCTTCAATTCCAATTCATAAGCCAGTCTGGTTAGTCTATTCTGATTCTGTGCATACTTTACAAAGCCTAATGTGAAAGCCTCTATTACCTATCATAGACTTCTGCAATGGGCTCTTACTGGTCTCCGTGGTCACACTATTGTCTCATATAATCATTTCTACACATGATAGCCAGAATCATCCTTTAAAATGCTTTATCAGAATTTAAATTTCCAATGGTTTCCCATTGCTTTAGAATAAAATCACAACTCATTATTGCAAAACCTAAGGTTACTTATAATCTAGTGTCTGACCACCTCTCCCATCTGAATGTCATACTCTACCTTGCCTGAATTTGATATGCCCATTCTACCTCATATGGATTTAATCTCTGCCTGGACTACTCTTTCCCTAACTCCTTTTCCTCATTCATGTGTGAAGTCAATTTTCACGTACTCAGTGATGCGTCTCCCACCTTCATTGATTGACAGAACTTTTCTCTATCAAAAATTATCTTGCTTATCTGCCTCTCCCTGTAGCACGAAGCTTTTAGCACAGGGATTATTTGTGCCTTATGGTATTCTTCAACTTTAGGACAGAGCACCTGGTCCCTAGGACATACCAGGCACACAATAAGTTTCTGTTAAATAAAGATGAAGGGGTTAGAGAAAGTATTCTATTCTTTTCTTTAGTATTCCAGTACTTCCAGATTTCTTTCCTAACTGCCTCTTGGTGAAGACAATAATGAGAAGGGGGGGAAGACCAGGTTTTAAATATCAATCCTACTCTACTCAATAAAATACATCAGTTTGTAGTCTATGTTCACAAGTAATTTTTGACAGGTCCAAGATAGGTAATCCTTCTTAGGTTGAAGGCCACTAACTGACAGTGGATCAATCAAAATACAACAAAATTTAAAATAAGTTTCTAGAAAGAAAACTATAAGCTTCCATTCATTATTCTAAAATTGGATTGGGACCATAAACTTTATTTTTATTTTTTTAAGTAGGCTCAATGCCCAGGGTGGACCTCACTACAACACTTGAACTCACAACCCTGAGATCAAGACCTGAGCTGAGATCAAGAGTTGGACTCTTAACCAACTGAGCCACCTAGGCACTCTGGGACCATAAAACTATTAAGTAAACAAAAATACAACTCAGGATATTTGCTGTATATATTGTGTAGTAGTTCCTTCCTGGGCTAATTCTATCAACATACCAACTACTACTGCTATTTGAAATGTAGCCCAAAGAGTAGTTGATCTGCCTGTTTTCCTCCTACTCCCACAACTTGGAGGGCCAAAGGATTTGCAATGTGCAAAGGGACATTGATTTTATATATTTACATTGGAACCGCGGCCACATGGTTTAGCCTGGAAGTTCCTTTGACTTTCTTTTTTTTTTTTTTTAAGCTCTAGGCTTTTTTTAAAAATTTTTATTTATTTATGATAGTCACAGAGAGAGAGAGAGAGAGAGAGAGAGGCAGAGACAGAGGCAGAGGGAGAAGCAGGCTCCATGCACCAGGAGCCCGACATGGGATTCGATCTCAGGTCTCCAGGATCGCGCCCTGGGCCAAAGGCAGGCGCCAAACCGCTGCACCATCCAGGGATCCCTCCTTTGACTTTCAAAAGCTGTCTGATTTATCGTATTTTGAGATTAAGGTCCTTTCCACTAGGTTGAAGGTTACACCTGAGACCATTATTTTTTGGATACATAACTCCACAAGTGTTTTCTTACATGTTGCAGCCCTAAAAGGGTTCATTTTAAAGCACTCTAACAAAGATTTAGGAGAGTACATTTTTCCTCCACTTCCTTCCTCAGCTTAATTTCCTCCTTAGAAATGTTTAATTTTATACTGAAGGAGTAATTCCTGAGACACTTGTTTGCAACATGAATTGTTCCAGGATAGATCATTAAACAGGTTCAGGGGAGGCCAACTCCTCCATGAATCAAGTAACAAGAAGTAATCTTAAAAATGGAAAGTACTTAAACCCTGAATTTCAAACAAAATAAGCAAGATTTTCAGTACTATTTTCTGAGAAATATTCTTAAAGCATTTAAAAGCTATTTCAGGGACATACACGTTATTGAATTACTCAAACAAATATATAAAGTGTACTGTTTGATCCACTGTGGTCTTGTGCTGAGACTAGTATTTACACAGTAAATATTTAAGAGGTAGAATATGTAACTTTTATTACCAATAAAGAATGTGTACTTTCAGTCAAAAATCCTTGAGTAACCAAGTCTTAAGGCATCTTATGACCCATCCTGCACATAACCAATTCTGTTATTAACTTGTGGGACTTCTAATTACAAGTACACATCCTTTGCCATGCTTCTTAGTAACCTGTCTTCTATCACCCAGTTAGTAAGAGCTCAAGAATTTGTCTTTTTTTAAAACTAGTTTAAGAACACTGAGGGGGGATCCCTGGGTGGCGCAGCGGTTTGGCGCCTGCCTTTGGCCCAGGGCGCGATCCTGGAGACCCGGGATCGAGTCCCACATCAGGCTCCGGTGCATGGAGCCTGCTTCTCCCTCTGCCTTTGTCTCTGCCTCTCTCTCTCTGTGTGTGACTATCATAAATAAATAAAAATTAAAAAAAAAAAAAAAAAAAAAAAAAAGAACACTGAGGGGATCCCTGGGTGGCTCAGCGGTTTAGCACCAGCCTTTGGCCCAGGATGTGGTCCTGGAGTCCCGGGATCGAGTCCCACATTAGGCTCCCTGCATAGGGCCTTCTTCTCCCTCTGCCTGTGTCTCTGCCTCTCTCTGTCTCTCATGAATGAATAAATAAATAAAATCTAAAAACCAAACCAAACCAAAACAAACCACAACACTGAGAAGACCTGTAATGCAACCAACTATGTAACATGGCAAAACTATGATTGTGCATTTTCCGTATCATTGCTCTAGTTCTTGGTTGACATATAATTGAAAATTTATCTTAATTATCCCCAAATTGTTATTTAATAGTTGCATAAAAATTTAGTATTGTAGTAAACAGGAGATTGAGAAACACTTTAGCAAAAACTTAGATATTCAACACAGTATTAGCATATACTGTAACTAAGCATGCAAGAACTTTTGAGAACTTCATGGGATGATTAAAACTTTCAGATTTTTATAATCTCTAAATTCACATTAAGATGAATGATGTCCAAAAAATACCTTTATCAATTGACTTTAAACTGCCCCAATTCAGAAATTAAAAAACAACTACCTAATTCCTTTAGGTTATTTTTTTACTTTGGACACTGACTTCCATGAGAAACTTAGTCATGACAGGTAAGTTATTGGTACACTGGCAATTCTTCTCATGGCATATGCCTGAGTCAGAAATAAGTGATAAATGGAAACTGGAAAAAAAATCATGATGAGGAGATTGGGGAGTGAGATTTTGTATTCCCACTTGTATATACACTCACATGTATAAGTGTATACACACACACACACACACACACACAAATACTGGCTAGCCATTAATGTGGAAATCTTTACCAAGGTTTATTTATTCATTTTTTTAAAGAAAGATTTTATTTATTCATGAGAACACAGAAAAAGAAGCAGAGACACAGGCAGAGGGAGAAGCAGGCTCCATGCAGGGAGCCCAATGTGGGACTGGATCCCAGGAATCCGGGATCGCACCCTGAGCCAAAGACAGATGCTCAACCACGGAGCCACCCAGCGTCTCCTGACCAAGGTTTAAATTTAAAATCCTGGCCAAGAGGAAACAAAGTTGGCCTCAATAGTAGTAAGATAAGTAAGAAATTATTTTTTTCTGCCTATCCCAGGGTTTTAAGGTATAGTTGTTGTCTACCTTTGATGCTGTATTTGACACCATTTTTAATGATTCTGGCAGGTTTTATTTATTTATTTTATTTTTATTTATTTATGATAGGCACACAGTGAGAGAGAGAGGCAGAGACACAGGCAGAGGGAGAAGCAGGCTCCATGCACCGGGAGCCCGATGTGGGATTCGATCCCAGGTCTCCAGGATCGCGCCCTGGGCCAAAGGCAGGCGCCAAACCGCTGCGCCACCCAGGGATCCCCCTCCGGCAGGTTTTAAAGTAACATGACTCTAAAGCAAAAATTTAGAGAACCACACACATCGGTTTCTTTTGGGATATTACCCAAGTTAAATAAATCTTTTCAAGATTCAAAAAGCAAATCAAGTGATACCGAATTTTAACTCTTTGAGAAATATTTAGAATTGGTGATTTAGAATCACTGACAGTTGTTTTGTGGTGCTTAGCATCATAAAACTTAAATTCTCCAAATGACATTGCTATTCTAACTTGCCTTGAAATTCCAAAAGTGAAACCTCATCAAATCTCATTGAATGATTCAAAGAGGAGTAAACAAAATTTTTAAATCATTGGCTAATCCATGCTATTAAGGGCACATGCTAGCTAGAAGATATAGTAAAATCTAATCTGAAATTAATAGCTGATACACTTGCAAAATTAAAAATCTGATGTCTACATTAAGGCAGTTCTTACAAATGATTCCTACTTATAACTGTATCAAAATATAGGGATGTTCTTATTATGTGTGTGGGGAGAAAACCAATGCAAACACAAGTAAAGCCTCCAAAAAAAAGAAAAGTTTTGATTTTGGTCACAGATATGAAGATCAAAGTCCTTGAGCTTCAAATTCTGACACCTGACACCCAGTGTTTTATTTATTTGAAGTACTTGGATAGTATTAACACTTTGAAACAAAATAGCTAAAAGTCAATTCTTCCTGTATTTTGTTAAAATATCAGTTCAAAATATTTTATAAATCCCATGTAAAGAATGAAACTCCTAGCTTTACTAGTTTCTTAAGCACAAGTCTCACTTTAAAGACCTGAATCAAATGAAAACTTTTCATGTTTATTTAAATATAAATGATAATTAAAATATTCTAAAAACAAGTTATTATTATTATTTTATTTTTTATTTTTATTTTTTTACAAGTTATTATTTTTAAAAACCATCTTCGGTAAATAAAAGTATCTCGGAGTCCCTTAAAAAAAGGTAAGAGGGAATCTACTAGGCAAATATATTTTTATCCTATGGACTAAACTGGCCAGTGTTCCTTACCAACATAATCTGCTTTGTATGCTGATTAGATATCCTCAACCCCCAGCCCCACTCCAAAAGTTTACTTACCTGTGTTGACTGAAGATTTATTAAGACTATGGATTAAAAAAGAAAATTAAAAAAAAATTTTACCATTGTAGGTATTTTAAATATGAAGAATAGCTCTTTTCTAGTCCACGACAAACCATTATAAGGTAGTAAATAAGTACTAACCCCCCACTGTGTAGCCCATTTAAAACAGGCCTCACTAAAATTATACCCTAATGTGAAACCAGAGTCTCAGATTCTCCAGTCTTGAGCAAGTCTTAGTGCATACATATTCATCTCATCTTAAAGTTATTTGAGGGGCACCTAGCTGGCTCAATTTGTGAAGCATGCAAATCTTGATCTCAAGGGTCAAGAATTCAAGCCTCACATAGGGCATACAGACTACTAAAAAAAAAAAAAAAAATTACTCTAAGTGCCAGAAAAAGTAGTGGAAATTCAGCTCTTGTAGCAGACATTTATCTATGACTCTCAAATAGCAGCCAAAGTTTGTTGTGGAGTAAGTTTTTCCAGGTTTGGGGTAAAAGAAAAAGGCGATAAACACATTACAATACGATATAAACTACTTGTTACTATAGTTTTCACAGAAGGAAAGATTTAATCAGTAATTCAAAATTTGCCAATTAATTTTTTACTTCTCTTAAATTTAGTTATATTTTGATAGGCAATCTCAAAAAAAGATTTCAACTCTATAAGATGCACAGGAACACAGAACACATTTAATGGGAAAAAAATAAAAATAGCTTTAAGTTAGTCAGACTGTTAAGATGTATCAAAAACCTCTGTCCTAAAACAAATGTGGCAAATAATTTTTAAAAAAGAACTTATATTTAGGGAATATTAAACAAAGCCTATATAATACATACAATTACATTAAAGATTACGGTATAACTTTGGATATTGTTATACGCTTAGCCCAGTTTCCCAGAGTAAGTGCATGCTTTCCCTCTAGAAACTGGAAGATGCACTACTGCCACAGGGCAAGGATATCACAGGTGAACTGGGCATTGTGAAGGTTGGAATTGAATGCAAAGGTTAAATCACATGGTTCAAATCCTTTAAATTCTAATTCCATCAACTCAGAGTTAAGCAGGGCCTTTTCCCACAGTTGTCACATGCATACATATTTGAATACAGGCACAGAAACTTGTCAATTTTATTTGGGTAACAAAGGGTCTCCAAATTATATTGAAAAATAAGTCCTAATTATTATCACTCCTGTAAAAAAAATTTAGCACATTTTTCACAAATGATGTATGTAAAAGAGAAGAAAATACACATAATTTTATAATATCTTAAACTTTTTTATTCCCTACCAGAGACATTTTGTCTTTCGTTTTCTTTCAGTTTTCTACAATTTCCAAGTTGCACCTGTATTTAATACTGCTTTAATCTGCTAAAGACATTAACTGATTGCTTTCCTAAATCTAAGGATTATATAGTTTTAGTATAAATATATATCACATATTTTCGTAAAATTTTGACAAAACCGAATAAGCATGCCTTGTTTTAAGTCCATGCTCCTTCCACTGTTTATAAAATCTGATTTAAATGATCAAAAATTCTTGGTTGTCATTCTTCAGTTACAACAGTCTTCCTTCTGAACTGCCACTCACTTCTTTTTACATAATAACAAGCAATAGAAAAACCAAAGAAATTATCTTAATCTTAGTTCTTCCTTTTGACACTATAAAATAATGTGATTTTTTTTTTTTTTTAATGAAACAAATACATCCAAAACTCAATACATTCAAATGAGCTGTGTCTCCTTTACGGTAGTTACCGTGGAAGGCCACAGTTCATTATCCTAACTATGCTACCACTGCTCAAAATACCTTTCAAACTCTTTTGGGATCGCCTTCAAAGCCAGATGCATACTTTCTACTATTACCTCAAAGACAGATTAATTTTTGGAAACTGTCCAAAGTCATTTGGTGCCAAATGATGGTGACCATAAAAAAAAATTTAAAAAAAATCAAGCTTAATGATACTTTTTGTTTTCTTAAACATGTGTATCATAAGTTAATAGTGCGTATCACTTAAATGAGCTCTGAATGCAATTCTAAAAGAGCAAAACCCAAGAGGTTTTGAGCAATGGTAGATTGCTGGAATTAGGAAATAATTTCCCAGCATGATCACTATACAGGGTAACATTCATTTAGCTGTCTATGTTCTGGCATATTTGTTTAAAGTGAACATTCTGAGTTAGAATTTGTTTTTAAAAAGGAATATCATTCTTAGAAAAAAAAAAAGAATTTTATTCCTTTAAAGCATCACTGTCAAAGTAAGTACTATGCAAGTGTTTTGTTAGAAACTAGTTCTCCTTACTTTATCAATAAAGACTACTTTAAAAAACTTGAAAGCAAATAACCAACTTATTTGCTCCCAGGCTTTTTAAAATCATTAACTGAAGATAAAATAATTTTCTAAGGTACTAAAAAACAAAAAACCCCAAATGTAATAAAAACACATCAAGAACCAAACTACAATTTCTGAGCTGCACTGTTTATTTTGCTGCTTGAAACCTAAGTGACAGTATGCCACTATAATTATGGGGTTTCATCTAAACCTTTACTACACTGCAGGTACAGAAATATACGGACACATTTTTTGGAGAATTGACATTTTGCAAAATGCAGCAAACATTTTTAATTTATACATGAGAAAAGGAAGTGTTCAAAAGGGTATGCATTTCAAGTTATTGCAGGTTATTTGTGAGAGAATTTCTGCAGGTAAAACATGTTTAAATTTAACCAACAGTAACATGTCAGTGTATTTAAAATCATGACAAAAATCTTCTCTCTGGTCATGTTGCCCATGACAAATTACTATGATGTTGTATGTTTAGGGCAAGATGTCAATACAGCATAAATCCCATGGCATTTTGGTTTTCTTCTGGAGATTAAAGCTGTTTTTCTTGGGATAAATGCAGCAGCAAAACACAAACCAGTTGATCAAAAAAAGCACTTCTGCCATAACTCCAATAATTTTCAGGACACATCAACCGACAGTAGTTTTGCCATTCCCAGTTCTTTTTAAGGATTACATCTCTGCACTGTTGCATTAAGTACGTCTGTAAAAGCTTGTTCTCTGTTAAGCCAGTTTACTGACTACAGCCTGGTTGAGAGAATTTAGTTGATTGGTCCATTTATCTAGTGCAGTATATCGGGCACCACCCCTCTTCTGGTGATCCAATTCAAGGAGTTGGTTGACTTGATCAATTCGGCCATGAATAGTGCTAGAAATAAATAAATAAAAGAAGACATGTCTACAAACCATTTTCATTGAGTGTATCTTTTAGACTGTTTCATAAAATATTTAGAATATCAATAAATGCAAAAGAAAAAACTGCTGCCTCCACTAAGTGACTGAATTCAGGATTACTTATTTCATTCATCGCCTTATAAAACTTTAGACAGAAACTGGAATTGAGCTACCTTTCATCAATTTCACTAAAAGAACCAAGAGGCAAAGACTTATATGATTAATCAGGAGCAAAGTGACTAATTTGTGAAGCTTTAAATATCATATTGCTTTCAAGAAAAATATAATTTCAAAACTATTCTATACCATATCTTATACTTTTAAAAAAATACTATTCACTAACTAGACACGGGTCATATACAGAATCAGAAATCTTACTGAAAACCATTTACAACTTTTTCAGAGATCAAGGGCTTAATATATTTACTCATTCACAAAAAGCCACCATGCATACATAATATATCTCTTTTAATAGAAAATCCTAGCCAAGGGGTGCTTTTTTGAAAACTCAAGAATTCTATTGCTATCTTTGCTCCCATTATTCAAATGTTATGGTCCTAAACATTTTGTGATAAGATAGAGCCAAGTACTTACTTATCCAATATGCACTGCACCAGCAAGCTCTCCACATCAGCTACATCTATGTTTAACTCCTAAGACAAAAGACTCATTATAATTCTACTAATTAACTTCTTTAAAGGCTTTATGATAATGAATATTCTAATTTTAAATTTATTTCTACCACTTAAAAGAAATATAATGAAAAGAAAGGTTAAGACAAATCTCATTATCACATGAAAATATTCCTGAGAACACAGATCTGATCATATTTAACTTTGTAATTTTTATTTTTTTAAACTTTGTAACTTTTAAAGTACATTCTTACCATAATTTTATTGTGGTTGGGTCAACACTACATCAATTACATATTTTAGCCACTACTCTGTCTTCTGATGTTCTCTGAGGCTGAGGAATCTTTAAAAAGAAATTTAATGACTCCTTATTTCTCTTTATTGTTAATTTATGCCAAGAAAACACAGAATGAAAAGGAAAGCCCTAAGTTATGTTGTATTTTGAAAATGTATTATAAAATGTTACCAAAAATCATTTTTAAATATGCTGCATTTATAACTACAAATTGTAAATATTAAGGTCCATGAATATCAAGTACCTTAGAAATAAAAGGAATATGTATTCTTGTGTAAGGCTTAATTAATTTTATGAGCACTTGTGTTCTGATGTTTCGTAAAAGCTCTGAAAGAAAAGACAAAAATGAAAATAAATTTAATAGTTTGTATATCTTCACTAAACATTATGCACTCTAAATCATAATAATTAACTATATCAATTATTTTCTCAAAATACATCTTTCTGCCTGGCAAGGACATAGCATATTTGGCTTTTTTGGTTTGTTAAGTAAGCTCTATGCCCAACAGGGGGCTCAAACTCATCACCCCAAGATCAAGAGTAACATGCTCTACTGACTAAGCCAGCCAGGTGCCTTGGACATAAGGTATCTGGATCCAAAAATATCTGGGTCCAACATACACAGATTAAGACTAGAGGCTGACTTTCCCATAATTTTTTGTTCCCACCTCCCTGATTTTGCTTATGTTGTGATGCTACCTAAAATAGTCTCTTGCCTTCTCAATAATACACCACACTGCTCATTTCCTCTATAGTTAACATCTTTCAAGAAGCTCTGATTCATGCCAGTCAAGTCTCTTATTTTATGCTCTCTCAAAGCCTAGAGTAATATATTTTTACAATGATCTTGTAATTTTCTCCAATTTCTTCAAAGACAAGTGCCTTAAAAAAAATAACAAAAAACTAGACTGGAGTTCATATACAGTACTTCTAAGTTTTCCTATATCCACTATGGGTAATATCATTCTAGTTTCCTACAAGAATTTTTAAAATGTCTGCTGAATGAAAGAGAAAGGAAGGGGGGGGAGAGAAAGAACATTACTTCCAAAGTATTCTTCAGATTTTCCTGATGCATCTGGAATTTAAGTATTTGAGTTGTTCCAAATGGTCATTTAAAAACCCTCAAATAGATCCATAACAGGTGGGAACACTGGAGGTACAAAAGAGGTCCCAGAACAAGGAATGATTTTTGTCCTTGTTAGTCCAACAGAACTTACTAAAAATCTCATACACTTACTGGTACAACATTAGCCTACTACCCTTCAAATAAATGCATCTCTGTATCACCTATAGCAGACTTCTTAAAGCTTTTGTTACTTGTCCTAACTCCTAAAAATGAACTGTGAACCTAAATATCAGTAATAAACATGCAATAATATCTAAATTAAAATAAAAAGGTAAAGGGACAGCCACCTTAAATGAAATGGACATATTAGAAATTGATTATGTTAATTAACAGCAGGAAACTGGTGAATAATTTACAACAGCTTCATAATTTTAAATAATATCCTATTCTGTGACAGCATTTAGAAACATTTCTATACTTAGCAACACAGAGGAAAACATGCAGATCCATTAAGAAGCACTGTTTGACAGTGGCAAGCAAAGGAGGTAACTGAATTCAGTTAGTAGAAAGAACATACCTTCAATGTGTTCCCTAATGAAAGGATCATCCATGATGTTGCTGTGATTTGTTTTCAGAATCTTTTCAAATTCAGTAATGTCATTATTCTGATAGGCACTAAAAGAAAAAGTATAAATCTTGTCAAACACAAAGAGGTCATGTATTAACTCAGATAATCCAAAAAGCCTATTTCTCAAATGTAATAATATAAATTACATTGTAGTTTGTCATAGAAATCAGAATTAAACACACATACCCTTTTGCAAATAAAATGAATTTCTTTTTTGATGCTTTTGGTTTTATAAAGGAAAGATTAAATAAATCTTCTGGGGTCATACACTATATTTACTCACTAAAATCTCAAATCTTAGCACTGTTAAAAACTGACAGATATAATAACTGTTTAATGTTTGATACTTTCAAACTGTGCATTTATCATTTAGTCCCTAAGAAACGAAGTTTTATGCATACTACTGTATGGAGGAGTTTGGCCTTATCTTTGAAATAAGACACTACACATCCTCTCTGAAAATCATTCAGAAATGTAGCTTCCTAATTTTTATCTTCTAGAAAGCTACCAGCAACTGCTAACACTCTGCAAAGGGAGTATCTGATTGTAAATTTTCTCTAGCCTTAAAATTCCACTGAGTTATACAGCAGAAATATCAGTGGTAGGTAATTAGTGCCAAATGGGACACACACAAAGGAGAGTGATGGACCCTGCTGCAGAAGGCCAAAGGCTGATTTATATTCATAATTCTCTGAGGTGTCTATTATCTATTCTTAAAATAACTCTGTAGGGCACTATGGGGACTGCTAAAGGTGCTGAGAAGGAAGAAGCCAACCTTCTGGATATGGCACCACTGTCTGCTTTATATGTAAGACATATCATCAGCCATTCTGCACGCCCTCTGCTGTGCTTCCATCTGTTGGGTCGCAATGTAACTTCATGTTAGGGGCAGGTGATTCAAGTGCTTCAACAGGAATTATTTTCCTCTAGTCTGCTGGCAACTGACTAGGAAGATAAAATTAGGAAGCATTACTTTCTCACCTACCCCAAATACATTATTGTAATATATATTATAGGAGGATATATTCAAGTAATGAAAATACTTGCACATGTGTATATTTTAATTAAGTGACATTCTTCCACTATTTAAGTGACTTAGGAAGAAAAAATCTTATATGAGGGATGCCTGGGTGGCTCTGTTGTTGGGCGTCTGCCTTTAGTTCAGGGTGTGATCCCGGGGTCTTGGGATCGAGTCCCACATTGGGCGAGCCTACTTCTCCCTGTGCCTATGTGTCTGCCTCTGCCTCTCATGAATAAATAAATAAAATCTTAAAAAAAATAAATCTTACATGAAATGTGGGACACCATAGACCACTTGTCTGGGTCAAAATTTACCATTAAAATCAGTTGAGTTCCAACATGGAGGTTTCACTATAATAAGTTATATAATATATAAACATAGCTACTGTTTTTTAAAGGTCTGATAAATCAATCTTTTAATCCATTTTAATGTATTTAACCAATTTAATTTAGATGAAATATTAATGTCTAGGGCAAAACTCTCCCTCAATTTTTCTTTAAGAGTTTTAAAAGTTTAGGGACCTGGGTGGCGTAGCGGTTTGGTGCCTGCCTTTGGCCCAGGGCGCGATCCTGGAGACCCGGGATCGAATCCCACATCGGGCTCCCGGCGCATGGAGCCTGCTTCTCCCTCTGCCTGTGTCTCTGCCTCTCTCTCTCTCTCTGTAACTATCATAAATAAAAAAAAAAAAAAAAAAAAAAAAGAGTTTTAAAAGTTTAAACTGTTGGGGTGCTTCAGTGGCTCAGTAGTTGAGCATCTGCCTTTGGCTCAGGTCCTAGGTTTGAGTCCCACATCAGGCTCCCTACTGGTAATATATTACCTCTGTCTATGTCTCTGTCTCCCTCTGTGTCTTTCATGAATGAATAAATAAAATCCTAATAAAAAAAAAAGTTTAAACTGTTGCTTAGCAATTTAACTTTATAAACATTTTTTCTCAAGTATTATGAAGTAAATCTCTAACCAAATTATCTTTCAGTTAATGTGGCCAAATGTTGATGGAATAAACCATTTGAAATAAAGGTGGAGAAATCTCCTTTCATAACTAAAATCAACATAATTCAACAAATACGTACCAAAATAAACTACAGAAATAAACAATTAAATTATTATTATTATTTTTTAAATCACGCTGATATGGAGCCCAGCAAGAGGCTTGAACTCATGACCTTGAGATTAAGAACTGATCTAAAATCAAGAATTAGATGTTTAACTGACAGAACCACCCTGGCACCCCAAAGAAATTGATTTTTTAATACTGCAATTTAGAGTTTTTATCTCCTATGTTTCATCCTCTTAAAGTAAAATCATTTTTATTTTTTACAGCTAGAATTAAAGTTTCCTTAAACAAACCCAGTAATTTGTAAAACCTATAGCCAGATAAAAACAAAATAAATGAGGACATTTTACATAGGAACTTAATATCATGTAATAAGCTTTTCCTCTAAATATATATATGGGTGACTCATAATTTATAGTCTAACAGTACTTTTAAATCATAAAAGACTATTAAAAGAATGTCGGGGATCCCTGGGTGGCACAGCGGTTGGGCGCCTGCCTTTGGCCCAGGGCGTGATCCTGGAGACCCGGGATCGAGTCCCACGTCGGGCTCCCTGCATGGAGCCTGCTTCTCCCTCTGCCTGTGTCTCTGCCTCTCTCTCTCTCTGTGTGTCTCTCTTGAATAAATAAATAAAATCTTAAAAATAAAAAAATAAAAAAAATAAAAGAATGTCTGTTCACTTAAGTTATCTACATACATATGCAAAAAACCCCACCCTACCCTCTGTCCCTAACAATATTCTTTTTGTCTTGGTAAACTCAGCTGCACAATCTAAAATGAAAGACTTGAAGAAACTTAAACTCCATTTATTCCCAGGCCAGAGGTAAATTTTTCTTGTTCACTGTTTTCTTTTGCAAAAAGAGGCTTTATTTTCTAGGTTTTCCACTTTGTTTTATCTTCTATCATTTTATTTAATACTAATTGATCATAGCACCTTTTTCAGTTGCTAACCATACCATTCTTCATGAAAGTCATCAATAAATCCTTGGGTTTCTTACCAGTACTTCTCTGCTCCTCACCTCAGAAAATTATCTGAGGGAAACTTTTTAAAAATGATTTTTAAATCTTGTCAATTGAGAAAATGTGTGAATAAAGACATTGTCTTGTTGAAAATATTTTATTTATGTGGACCAATTCATAATTTTATTTAGGATTAAGGCAGTTAGAAACAGCAAACACTGTGAAATTGTTTTAAAGCGTCTATTGTCAGCTTTCCACTGAAAACTAGCACACACACATGTGGATAAGAAGAGAAAAAAGGCAAGTAGCCAGTACTGTACTATATAAATCAATACTGTATAAAATCTTGTGACTACTGAACAGAATAAATGACTTCAAAAGATAAAAAATTTCACAAATTTTGGAATATTTCAAACCAAAATACAAGAGTAAATTTAAGAGTATTAACTGAATTCTCAAAATTTCTCTCTTCTTCCCCTCTAATTCACTGCTTTATGAGATTTACCTTAACTGAAATATAAAATCTTACCTTACTAAATTCGTCATTGCTAGAATTTCTGGATCATTTTTGTACGGTTTGGCCTAAGAACAGTAAAATAAATAAATAAATAAATAAACAAACAAACAAATAAAGTATGCTATATGTAAAAAGAAACAGTAACATTTCCACAAAACACAGCTAATAGAAATGAACACACACATACCTCCTGTGAGTCAAATGGATTTATTCCCGATTTCATTAGCATATTTGCTAACACCAAATATTTTAAGCAAGTGGTTCGTCTTGGACTTCCCGATTCATCATAATTCTTGAAGGCTTCAAAAAAATCAGTGTGTGCCTTTTCAAATTCACCTTCTCTCAAGTGCATTTTACCACCACATTCTATAAAGAACAAAACAGGATAAAAGGGCATTTGCAGTTCTGTAGAAAGATTGAGCACTTTATAAAAATCAAATGAAAATTAGAATAGTGGCTTTCCAGTCTTTTAATTCTATAGCCTGAATTGTACCAGCCCAAGGTACTCATTTTAATTCTTTTTCTTAGAGGAGGGTACAGAGGGTGGGGGGAGGGGAGAAGGAAAGGGAGATGCGAGACTTGATCTCACAACCTTGAGATGATGACCTGAGCCAAAATCAAGTCAGTTGCTTAAATGACTGACCCACCTGGGTGCCCCAGTACTCACTTTAATTCTAAAAAGCAGCTCTTCATTAAACATCCAACAAGCATTTGCGAATCTTTATTCTCAGTTCAGGCACAAAGTAATTTTATGTGTATCATTATAATTCAAGAATAGAACTTTTTCTTTCCCTCTTCCCTACCCCATAGTCACAAAAATAGAACTTCTGATGGTAAATTTCCTATTGAAGTATTTCACTGACATAAAAGTATACAAGAAAAAAAATTCAACTTCTTATTTCTAAGACAAGATCATTTCATTGATTTTGGTAACTTTGCCATTTATTTTCACTAACACAGAAACAACCTTCAGTTATTTAGTCATATATAATGATGCCTTGGTAAGTTCCTGTGACACTGCCCACCCTTCTCCAAACAAAACTTGCCTCTGATGACTCCCATGATCAGTGGATGAGGGATGGCAGACTTGATGTGAAGTGACTGTTCATAGAGTGCTTTAAGTTTTTTGTTATTCTTCTGTGCTGTGTACATTTGAATTTCCAAAGCATATATTTCTAATAACTGTGTACCTTTTTTCAGGTCATCTTCTCCATCATCAGTCTAGGAAAGTAAATAATGACCTTTAGTCAAAATGGAATTCACAGTCAACCTAGTAATTTTTGAGTTAGCGTGAGATCTTTACATTTGTAATACTAATTATGTGTGAAAACGCACCATAATTGAGATCTTGAATACTAAGAACACAACCTTTCATAGCCAAAAACAGAATGTACACATCCTTTGTACTTCCTAGTCTTTCAATAAGAGAAAAGTGACCAGATGTACTTTTTTTTAATGTATAAAACGTTGTAATGTTTGTTTCTATCTAGGAGATTCTTCAGTCTTCCTCAAATCTTCACAACTACTTTATATTCACTGATCTGATCAAAAAGTAGTTCCAAGTGCCTTCCTAGTGCTAGGCACTGTTCTACCTTGGAGAAATACACAATTAAATATAAGCTAATGTTCCTCTCCTCCAAAAGTTCACAATCTAGAAAATTAATCTGTCAGCAGATAAATTACAATATAAATAAATGATCATGATTCTAGTTGAAGTATGAACCATGAAGCAAATACCCAGAAGAATGGAAAAGAAAGTGACTAACTCTGCTAAGGGATGTTAAAGGAGTAATAAAGATAGTAACATGTTAGTTCAACTTTGAAAAATTACCAACAGCCCAGAAACTACAGACCATGAAAAACAGCATATGGGCCACAGTCTGAGAATCAAATATCAAGCGCTTACACAAAGCCAAAATGTATTATTTGATTTTCCAACTGAATTGTTTAGTCATTCACTAATGAGTTACAACCAGAGTACAACATATGACATAGAAGACATAATTTGTACATCTAGATTATCATGTTTCTGCTATTGTCATTATCAGATAGAATCTTCTTATGTTCCAAAATAACCTGAGCAAAAATTTCTCCAGAGGACTTTCTCTTATATATATATATATATATATATACACACACACACACTGAAAGACCCTCTTCCATTCAGAAATGGCTTCTCTTACCATTTCCACTTTTTCCACTTTTCCACTGTGGAATTGAACTCATAGTTGTTTATGCATCAGATTAAGCTTTTCTAAGACTGTGTAGGTAAGAAAGAATTCATATATAACTAATTTGCTTTATGAAGCAAAACTATTATGAAATAAATACATTTTTTTTTAAAAGACCCCATTCATTTATTCATGAGAGACACACACACACAGAGAGAGAGAGAGAGGCACAGGCACAGGCAGAGGAAGAAGTGGGCTCCATGCAGGGAGCCTGATGTGGGACTTGATCCCAGGACCCTGGGATCATACCCTGAACCGAAGGCACAACCTCTGAGCCACCCAGGAATCCCTGAAAACATTTTCTTTAAAAATTGGAAAAAAAAAAAAAAAAAAAAAGTAAACAAAAAATCTGCAGGTGATTTAGAACACTTTCCTGATCAACTTTTCTCCCACTTGTAGAAATAACATATAAAATTAAAATAGTATGTAGCATAGGAAGAGCTTAAAAACATTTAAAACAGTATTCCCATATAAATTGTAAACCAATATGAAATAACTTATTGATCAAGACAAAAAAAAATACAAAAGTATAACCGCAGTTAAAAAGTTACAGAGGTGTACTGTCCAGATCATGTGGCTATTCAAATTTAAATTAAAAGTAAAATTAAAAATTCAGGCACACTAACTGCCTGAGGACATGTACAACTGGCACTATCATATTAGTGCAGATACAGAATGTTTCTAGTTTCTAGTTATCACATGATGTTCTAATGGACAGTACTGTTATAGAAGATTCACATATTATAAAATAGAATATGAAATATCTTTATTACATATCTCTCATACATATATTACATGTGTTACGTGTTCTCTCCGATTTTCACAGGATCTGTAACTAAACATGAAAGGTTTTTTTTTTTAAAGATTTTATTTATTTATTCATGAGAGACACTGAAAGAGAGGCAGAAACATAGGCAGAGGGGGAAGCAGGCTCCATACAGGGAGCCCAATGCGGAACTCTACCCAGGAACTCCAGGATCATGCCCTGAGGCAAAGGCAAATGCTCAACTGCCTGAGCCACCCAGGCATCCCATGAAAGGCTTATTCTTAATAAATAAGTATTAATGCCTAGTCTATTTGTGGATACCTGTGCTTCACTCCACAAAAATAATGATTTAATTAAAACAAGAAGAAATATAACACTAAGAAAAACCGAGCTTTTTTTGGTATCTTATTTGCCAATTTTTGTTTTGGGGACAATTTTTTTTTTAAAGATTTTATTTATTTATTTATTCATGAGAGATACAGGCAGAGGGAGAACAGGCTCCCTGTGGGGAGCCCCATGTGGGACTGGATCCCTGACCCCAGGGTCATGCCCTGAGCCGAAGGCAGACGCTCAACCGCTGAGCCACCCTGGCGTCCCATGGGGATGTTTCTTGAACAAAAACATCCCCAAGTTTCTTTTTTTTTTTTTTTTAAAGATTTTATTTATTTATTTATTTATTTATTTATTTAGACACAAAGAGAGAGACAGGCAGAGGGAGAAGCAGGCTCCATGCAGGGAGTCCGACGTGGACTGGATCCCAGGACTCCAGGATCATGCCCTGGGCTGAAGGCAGCACTAAACCACTGAGCCACCCGGGCTGCCCCCCAAGTAAGTTTCAAATAAATTTTTTCTTATGCTTTATTATGAAGAAATATTGAGGAAAAAAAAAGAGAATGGTACCTGGCAGGACTGATGTAACTGGCGTAAAATTTTTTGAAGCTTTCCATATTCTTCTCGTTCTAAATATAATTTCCCAAGCTGTAAAAGAACATACTTATTAAAATTAAAAGATTTCAATAGGAAAAGGTGTGAATCTTTAGGAGAGTTTATTAAGGACACCCTCCCACTCTTCAAAAAAGAAAAGTAATTGTTACCTTTGTGTTTGTCTTAAACCACAGTCTATCATTCTTAGCATCTTTCAAAGCTTCCAGTGTTGTTTCATAGAATTCCTGCAGTAAATCCATCTGACATAAAAAATCAGAATTCTATAATTGTAAACAGCAAATTTGTACCTGTTAATAAAGTTAATTTGAGCAAACTAAAAGTGCATCTTTGAACTTTAATACACATAAGAATCTGTTTCCGAATGTGTCAGTCTATAATTTAACAAAACTTCAGCAAAACAGAGACCAAACTTACAAAAAGTGCCAAGATCTGTTTTTATGTGAGTTTTTAAAAAATAAAACCCAGAAAATATCTAATGCTCTAATAATAAAGATTTGTCCTTTCTAATCTAGTAAACTCATCTTGTATTGACAGAAGTGAATGACATCCACATTGATCTAGCTGTGCTGTTATTAACAGCATTTATCTTATTTACTCAACTCTCACTTGGTACCTATTAAGTGGCAAACACTAGCCAAGCAGCTAAAGAAACAAAGAATAACCTCTCAAAAATTCTTCAATAAATGTAATCAATCAAGTAACCGAACTACAGGCTCGTAAGTACTGATAAACTGCTGGAGTTGGGTAGAGGGAAAAGTCTAGCATAATTTTAGCTGTGTCTAAACACTATCAATTTACCAATCTGAGTGTGACATTTTTTTCATGGAAATCATTTTATTTTGTATTATGATAAGTTCCCCTAAGTACTCGCTTTCCACCACATTGGGCTGTGCGTTTGTTTGAAAACCTGATTCTCTAGGTCTCTATTTAACAGGATCAAGAGGATCCACGAAAACAGGAAAGTTTAATACTTTTAGAAAACCTTCCTATCTATTCATGACTGTTGATGGCATACTGAATAAGTTGAGTACGCCCACCCAGTATCTATTCTTACTTTCAAAAGACAAAAAGTGTACATATAATAGCACGAAGCAACACGCAACCTTGAAGTTTGAAATTAACCCCCCCCCAACATCTGGCATAACATTTATAAATAGTGTACCAAAAATGTTTTGATGACACTTGTTTGTAAGACTCAGAAAACATTTCCCCACATAAGAAAAGCCCCCTCAATATGTAATAACTTTAGAATTAGTGCCAATACCTACTCATGTTTTAACGAAACATATATAGTTGACCCTTGAACAACATGGGTTTGAATTGTACGGGTCCACTTATATATAAATTTTTTCTGGTAAATACAGTACATTATTATAAATCTATTTTCTCTTCCTTATGATTTTTTCCATAACATTTTCTTTTCTCTAGTTTACTGTAAGAATACAGTATACACATAACATACAAAATACGTCAATCAACTGTTTATATTATATGTAAGGCTCTTGATCAACAGTAGGCTATATTAGTAGTTAAGTTTTGAGAAGTCAATAGTTATACCATGAATTTTCAACTACATGGCAGGGGGGCAGAGGGGAGGGGCTTGGCACTCCCATAACACCCATGTTGTTCAAGGATCAATTGTAAGTTTATTTGTCTCTATTTCCATTACGTGTATTTTAGATATAAGATTAAAAGTAATAAATTAACTCAAAATGATTTCTAGTAGAAAAGACTAGAGAGATTCTGACATGAACATTTTTTTATAAGTATTAAAAGTATTAAATATTTTAAGAAATCCTAAAAGACATGGAGAATAAATGACATAGAGAATACTTTTTGTGCTAAAACATCAGATCATGGTGTTTAAGAAAGCTATGTTGCTTAAAAGATTATGAACAGCAATCCAACTAAAAATTATCTTAGCAATACAATAAAATCATCATTGCTTTTCTTAATAACCAAAATCTAGAATAACAAAAGCACTATCCTTCCTAAGGCCCACTATAGTTTCTTCATCATTAATTACCCACTCATTCTTTGTAAAAGCGTCTACTAAATACCTATTGAGTAATGCCAAGTACTAATATGAGTACAGGGTCTTCTCTTAAGCATCTTTAATCAAACCTACATAAATCTAACTGAAGTGGTGATGTTTTTTGGAAGGAACTATGATACTAACTATATGGGAGTTTAAGCCTATAAAAATTGTGTAGATTATGTATCTCAAGATATTATTTGAAGAAATTTAGCTAGTTGTTGCTTTTTAATATTGTATAATTAGTACTATAATTAAGAAAATAGTATTATATTATTTCTGAAGCATATCAATGCCTGGCATAACTGCTTAGCTAGAAACTCTAGGCCTTAAAAAAGCCTTTAGTATATAAATAAATAATTATAGAAAGTTGGAAGGGTTTGTTATAACAGTATAAATAATAACACATTGATAAGTACCAAGGGGAAAAACCAGATTCTAACCTGTTTAGAAGTGGAGATATAATCAAGAATAGAATTAATGGATTTTTCAGAATAATTTCTTGTGACTGCACTCCGAATATAAGTCAATAGCTGTTTATATCTGTTCATCATTTCGGGAAAGTTTGTCTGTCAAGAAAGAAGATAAATGCATTATTAGATATGTATTTATGTATTGAAATATCTATATGATTAAAATTATAGCACTACTACATAATTAAAAAACAATAAAGTTTTATGATAAAGTATGTATGACAGAAACACTAAACATTTTAGCTTAAATTTGAAATTTCTAGATTATTGACATGCAAACCAAATTTATGAAGTTATTCGATAAAAAGTACAATTTATAGATTTTCAAAATTTCAGATATTGTTCTCATTGCACAAAAAACATTTATAGATCAAAAGAACCACTAAAATATTCACAGACCAAAAATTATAAATAAATCCAACTTTTCAAATGCCTTGGATACCAACTATACAGGTATCAGCTATATCCTCTCCTGAAGATTTACCTCTTGATGAGAAAGCTCTCTAGGAATAGTGGTATGTTTCTTTTCTCCCATATTATTGGATGGCTCAATGATAAAATGTGAAGTGAAGGAATCTTTTCAAGCCCAGCTACTCATTCCCCTATCAAGAAAAGTCCTCCCGAGATGCCTAGGTGGCTCAGTGGTTGACCATCTGCCTTTCATTCAGGGTGTAATCCTGGATTTCCGGGATTGAGTCCGCATCAGGCTCCTTGCATGGAGCCTGCTTCTCCTCCCTCTGCCTGTGTCTCTGCCTCTTTGTCTCTCATGAATAAATAAATAAAATCTTAAAGCTTTTTTTAAAAAAAATTTTTATTTATTTATGATAGTCACACACAGAGAGAGAGAGAGAGAGGCAGAGACATAGGCAGAGGCAGAAGCAGGCTCCATGCACCGGGAGCCTGACGTGGGATTCGATCCCGGGTCTCCAGGATCGCGCCCTGGGCCAAAGGCAGGCGCCAAACCGCTGCGCCACCCAGGGATCCCTAAATAAAATCTTAAAAAAAAAAAAAAAAAAGAAAAGTCCTCCCTCCCAAGGCTCTACTCAATAGTATATGTAGCTAATGTTGCTATTCCTTGCCGTACTATTTGCACTACTGTGATTATTCCAAGAAACATGAGAGATCTGAGGAAATAAAGAACTACCAGTCAAATTCCAGCACTTAAGTATTTTCATGGATGGTCTATTCTCCCTTAGAGTGTACATTTAAGTCAATTTTTGAGTCCAACCTGATAACCTGCATGCACTGTCCCCACAATCTCCAACTGCTGTTAATCCCTTTTTCACTGGGTTCTACTCTACTTTTAATCAAGGAGGTGAACATTAGCAGATAGAGTGTTTTTCTTGACTAATAGACCGTATGTGTTTATGAACATGAGAAGACTCCCTGAAACCTAAGCAAGAACTGACTTACAAAAAAGAAAACAGTAGTTGAGGTGGGTGGGAAAAAGTGGACAGAACAATGGGAAAAGCCTTAATTACGTATATTAAGCTACTTTTATTTCCAAGAATGCCAGTACCATGCGAGGAAAAATAATAGGTAATATCCTATCAGTGAGCTGTTAAAATCCACGTTACAGAAGAACATATTTTATGGCAAAGGCAAATCAGAAACAGGACTGTCCTAGCTTTGAGACTGTAACTAGATACTGAAATAGGATTTTAGCAAAGAGTTAGTTTTGAATTCATTTCCTTATGCTCTAATAGTTTTAAAACTCATTTTTCACTAATTCTGTTATTATATTTAAAGACTAAGGGAAGATTAGATAAATTACACTGGTGAACATAGAGCAGTTGATAACAAACCCTTCCAACTTTTTATTGCTCAAAACCTTCACATAGCAACATGGGTTCTATTCTGAATCCAACTAGAAAATGAGGGATGGAAGCTGAAACTACTCTTATAATACCCAACTTATTCACAGATGCTGTTTGAGCAAATAAAAGGTAGAGAAGGAAGACAGGCAAAATAACACAAAATACAAATAATCTTTTCCCTTACTTTCTTCTTGGCTCAAGGTAAAATAGCAAAATCAAGTTTTAAGGGTAGCATGTATTTAAATGAGCTCAAAAATTAAATCACTGCTAGTATGTTAAGATAGCAGCTTTCTATAGAGTCTCTTTGTATTATTTCAAATCATAGAATCCTAAGAGTTGAACATTGGGCTTTTATTTTTATTTAAAGATTTTATTTTTATTTATTTATTCATGAGAGACACAGGGAGAGGCAGAGACACAGGCAGAGGGAGAAGCAGGCTCCTCGCAGGGAGCCTGACGCGCGACCTGATCTCAGACCCTGGGACCACGACCCGAGCTGAAGGCAGATGCTCAACCACTGAGCCACCCAGGCGTTGGGCTTTTAATGTCACTAAAATTGTTTAGTCAAAATCTCTGTCCCTTGAGACACCTGATGCTCCTCCCATATCCTTCTAAACTATGAATTTAAATATAGTATGAGTGTTTAGTATTTTCACAAATAATAAATGAAAAGATAGCACGAGAGCTTTGTACAACATAAAGATATTTTTTGAGAATATCAGCAGAACTAGAAAGGTTAAATTCAAGATAGACATTCTCTCGTCTTTAACTATATTTAAATGCAACATACAATATACTTATTAATGTTTAACATATTTTGAATAGTCTTGATATTTTGGGGGCGAAGAATGAATTAAAATATTTTGTGGATAGTTTTTGTAGATGTAATGGAGGGCCCCTCCCACTGAAGGTCAGTGAGGATGCCAGAGTATGTCAAGAATAGGATGCAAGATTAGTGGAAGTTAACTGGACAAGGCAATAGTCAATTCAGGGAATTGAAAATTAATTTCAAATGGATGGGATAGAGAAGTTAATGAGGAGCGGGAGGAGATATATGAGAAATATAGAGATAGGAAAAAAAAAGAAAGTAGTAATAGATTATCAGCTATCGGAATTCCTGGGGGCCTCAGTGGTTAAGCATGTCTGCTTCAGCTCAGGATGTGATCCTAGAGTGCCAGGATCGAGTCCCACATCGGGCTCCCTGCATGGAGCCTGCTTCTCCTTCTGCCTGTGTCTCTCATGAATAAATAAATAAAATCTTAAAAAAAAGAAAAAAAAGATTATCAGCTATTCTTCCATTTGCAAGTATTTATTTCTGCTAAGCTCCACTTAATATTTTTCTCAAAAATACCTCTATCCAAAAAAAAAAAAAAAAAAAAAAAAAAAGAAAAGAAAAGAAAAGAAAAAAACCCCTGTATCCTTAGGGATCTTAAAGGTTCATATCTGTCCCTAGACCTCTCATCTTTTTATTTTCCCCTCCACCTCTACTCTGCACTCTTAAGACCAGCAATTCTGTAAGAATACAGTGTCATGACAATCCCAGCTTCTCTACAAGTTCATACGACAATATATTTGAGCATCTACTAAATGTCAGCCATTATTACAGGTGGTAGGAATGTAACAGTGAATAAAACGAAGTCCTGCTCTCACGGAGTTTATAGCCTCTGAGGATGAGGCAGCAGAAAGGCACTAAGTAAACAGACCAAGTGGTGATGCATTCAAAAGAAAAAGTAAGATGAATATAAGTGATGATGGGAAGGATGAGATTTTTTTTTTTAAATTTTTTTTTTTAAATTTTTTTATTTATTTATGATAGTCACAGAGAGAGAGAGAGAGAGGCAGAGACACAGGCAGAGGGAGAAGCAGGCTCCATGAACCGGGAGCCCGACGTGGGATTCGATCCTGGGTCTCCAGGATCGCGCCCTGGGCCAAAGGCAGGTGCCAAACCGCTGCGCCACCCAGGGATCCCGGAAGGATGAGATTTTATGTAAGTTGGTCTTACATAAAAGGAAGGCCATAAAAGGAAGAGGAAAGCCATCCTGATATATGATAACACTCAAAAGAGCCACATGGCTGTTTGAGAGGAGAATTTGGGGCACAGGAAACAGCAAATACAAGTGTTTACAAGTAGGAACATGCTTAGGATGACATGAGGACAGCAAGGAACCCAGTAAAGGAGAGAAGACACAATAAGATCAGAAAGGTAGCAAAGGATAAGTTGACATAGGGCCTTATGGGCCATAGTAAAAATCTGGATTTTTATTAAGGAAAGTAGGATCAGAAGATGTAGAGCAAAGGAATGACATAATCTGACCTATATTTTAAAAGTATCACTCTAAAAACAAAAACAGAAGGATCACTCTGCTGCTTGTGGAGAACAGATTGTTAATAAAGCATGGATAAAAGTAAGAAAACCAGTTAAGAAGCTACTGAAATCATCCAGATGAGAGATGAATGTTGGCTTGGACCAGAGTAGTAGAGGTAAAATGGTTACGCAGCAGTCAGATACTAGATATATTTTCAAGATATATAAAGACACCTGGGTTTACCAAAGGATTATTTGAGGGGAGACAGACAAAGAGAGGAGTTAAGAATATTGCTAGTTTTGGCCCTTACCATGAGAGGAACTCCTTGTAATACAAAGTAGAATTTCTAAACTCCAAAATTACACTAAGTTTGTGGAAAAATCATTCTGTTAATAATGCAGCCAGATATGTATCTAGAGGATAAGTTTTCTTAAACAGAAAAGTTTGACTCCTATGCAGAATTTTTACTTCGTGTTACTGTCATCACAAATGAAAAGTAGGCTAAATAGAGAAATATATCAACAATTATTTTAAAGAGGTAGAATGACATTTTGTTGCCACGAGGTTTTACCCACAAAATTTCATTTAATAATGAAATAATTATTGCCCCTCAAAACAAATCTTACCAACTTGAAGTTAATCTTAATCATTTGCTTCAGTGCTTTAAATCCCCATTCTCCTTTTTCACCTTCAAGTTCCAAAACCTAAAACATAGAAGACATGTTTAGTCTTAATTAATGCTAATGTTATTTTCTAATGACACCAATATCTGTTTTGAATTAATTTTACATCATATACATGACAAACATTTCCACCATTTCTCAAGGCCATTTTTAAAAGGCTTTAAGAAAGAAACAGATCTTAAAATGCCTAAGGGTAAGTGAGCTTATTTCGAAGTTTCTTCATCAAAAAATTAAATAAGAACTACTGCTCAATTATTCCGTAGTCCCAGAAGCCCTTTTTTTCCCTCTGAATAATCCGTTGGTAAGAATAAATCCAAAGGTGTATCAGTTGTCAAGAAATCACATTATTTAATAGTGAAACTACATCTGTGTGATCTGGCCCCCAATGGAGGAACAAAATTTCAGGGATAATACTATTGATCATCATGCTGGTATCCTTCTGCCAAAACCATACTAGCTTTTCAGGACAACAGACCTGCTATATATATACATAGCTTGACTAGAAAAAACAACAGGACATCCCCTTTGGAACATCTCTTTGTACTGCATAATGCAAACTTATTGACAGGATTATCACTCGATCTCCAAAACACACTTCTGAGATAAAATCACTTGGAACTTACTTGCTCTAAGATATCGTTTAAAAAAATAAACTTTAAAACACAGAATCAATCATAAAAAAAAGTAAACCTTTTGAAAACTGCTTAATGCTGCTTTTGGGTCATCTTCTTTTAGCGCTTTGGAATTATAGTACTGATTTTCCAAATCCACATTTGGCTCAGAGTTACTATCTTCAGAGTATTCCTGTGTGTTAGAAAGAGATACTAAAATGAAAAAAAACCTACACATTGCCCCATAAAAAGTGAATACTGTTAAGATGCAAAAACCATACATTTATACAAAGCAACTTTGCACAAATAGGTGAAATGCCATTGATACTTAATCATTATTCAAAAAACAAATGAAAAGGCCAAAATCAATAGAAGCGTTTCTTTCAGATCAAAACTACAATTTCCATAGAATTAACAGAAAAGTAAAATGCAAAGAAATAATACTGGTTAATGACCCCCCAATTCTGCAGTGGTTAATCTTTTATTGGTCACAGAGCCCAAGAAAAATAATCATATTTTCTAATTATTACATAAATGCTAATATTCATTTTAAGTTCTAATAGAAATTTCTCTACTCCTTAAGTCTAAGTTTCATTTTTCTAACATGGCCTGACTATCTACGATGATAATCTATACATGGCAGAGTAATTTATTGCTAAATATAATTATATGTTAATAACAAATTTTTGCTTTATGTGCATTCCACATTACCCAATAGCTTTTATTATATTAATACACTCTAACTAGCTTTAACAAATCAAACTAAAAGAAAATGAATTTACATAATTTTATGTCACTTTCATCACATAAGTTCAGTTCTTAGTACTGAAACAATAAAGTAGAAAGTTGGAATAAAACAACTATTTTGTGGAGCAGTATAAACAAGAGTTTAAATTAGTTCCAAGATATTCAGTTTAATGATGAGGATTATAAAATTTACATAGATTAGCATAATGAAAATCATTAGGAAGACACAAAATTATTTCCATCAACTACAAGTCATTACAAAAGGCAAGCTTCATAAAAAAAAACAAACAAAAAACAAAAGGCAAGCTTCATGTGAAATTAAGAAGTAAACACACAAAGACAAGAACACTATTACAGTTATTTTTTTTATTATTACAGCTATTTCTAATTCCAAATACTTGATAATTTTTTTGAGCTATTCATGAAAAATTTATAATATTTCATAAAGGCCAAAAAATGAATAAAGTATAGTGAGTGTAATGCTAGAGTGCTCAAAAATACATGAATATAAAATGAATTTTTCCTGTGACCGGCAGATAGAGGGGGATGTTTGATGTTACTACAAAATCAGTTTTATCTGACCACAGAGGTTTTGTAATGTGCACCCTCTAGAGGACAATTATTTCCTTGAGTAAGGACATGAAGCATGGATGCAGTCTTCCAGATTTGATTGGGAATTGTTATGTTTAACTTTATGAAAATCCTTTGTATCGCTTCTCTTTAGGATGAGGTCAAATTCTGGGTGATGAATACATTTCATAATCACTCATTCGCTTCTTGACCTTGTAAGTTAGGTCTGACTACAACCAACCAAACTAGCAAACTAGCAAAGCAATTAATAAAGACTTAATAAACTATTCATCAAACAATGCTGTAATAGTGACAGCTTCTGAACTAGGTTTTGAAAGACCCAAGGGAGTTTGCCTGCTAGAGGAAATAGGGAGAGGGGTAGTAAGAGAATAGCAGATACAAAACAGCATCATCAGGGGCAAGTAAAGAACTAAAAGCAGTCACATTGTTCGAACATAAAAAGTCCTTTTTGATTCTATCTTCAACATACATCTCAAATTCATGTACTTTACTCCCTCCTCTTCACCACCACCCTAGCCTACCAAGCCACTGGCATCTCTCCACAGCTTTCCCATTCTCATTTTTAACTTTCAAGTTCCAACTTTCTCATGGTAAGCAGCCAGCATCATCTTCATAAAATGTAAATAAGTACATTCCTTTTCTAAAAAATGGTTTCATATTGCTCTTAAAATTAATTTCAAAAATCATCAAAATCTTACTGACTACACATCTGATCATATCTTTTAATTCAGCTCTCCCTGATTCATTCCATAGCAGCCACCCTGGCCTTACCACTCAAGTGGCCAAAACTCTTTTCCCTCTCTCTTCATCTGGTTAACTACTACTGCATAGTATCACCTCCTCAGGGAAGCTTTGGGAATAAGGAATCACAGCTATAATACCTACTTTATACCTTCAGAAATCAAGTCTTTTCTAGCTAACTGTTCAATAACTTACAGGACCAGGTAGCTAGATCAAGAAATGATTTTTCTACAACTCAAACCTTCAGAATACATCCTTAAACCTGGACTTTTTTTTTTTTTTTTTTGATTTGTATCTATCCTAAAGTCTAAGAATTTGGACTCTCACCCAAAAGTCCATTTATTTTTGTTTTTTTAGACCATAATGGATTATAGTAAAACAACTTAGTAGGCCAGGATATGAGAAGAGGGAAGTAGATAAAGTAATATTTTTAAAAATTAAAAATTTGTTACCCAGGAATTACTGAACTGATTATGCATCACTGAAGACAGGAATCTTTACATCTTCTACCACGTCTAATACAGTTCTTTATCATTCACTGAATGCTTTTATAGTACAAGACTGGTTACCTACAATTTCTGATTGGCTCCAGATTAATATTTCTAAACTTTAGATGTTATAACTCCCCCAAATCACAATGATTATAAGATTTAATCAAGTCCTCAACATTTTGTGAATATATTCTCTTCATTTTTCATATTACAGCTGACCTCTGGACAGCACAAGTTTGAACTGCATGGGTCCACTTACATGTGGATTTTTTCCCCTGATAAATACAGTACTGTAAATCTATTTTCTCATTATGATTTTAATAACACTTTTTCTTTGCTTACTTTATTGTAAGTATACAGAATATAATACATATAATAGAAAATGTGTTAATTGGCTGTTTTGTTATTAAATAAGTCAACAGTAGGCAATGACTTTAAATTTGAGGGGAATAAAAAGTTATACACGGAACTTCAACTGGGAGTGGTGGCATACCTAACCTCATCGTTCAAAGATCAACTATATATGGATGAAGAAGTGGCATGTATAACATTTTTGCATAATTGCAATTCAATTCTTAAATGCTATTGTCAAAATGTATAAATACGTAAGAATTGATGTTACTGACTGGCATTCTTATAATCAGGCAGTCCCCTGTTACGATCTCCAACAGTGTATTCAGATGGTTTGAACCAGGTTCAAACCTGTCATAAACAGCTCAATCAATTACAAGCTGTGTACTACGGCAACTATTCTTCAGTTATTACACAGATATTTTGAGAAGTCTTTAGAATAATTCTGTTGGTTAGATGTCTACTGATACCTATTTAGACACTCAATGATAATGATCTTTAGCATATACCAGTAATTAAGTGTTGCTCATACAAATGCAAATTAAATCTTTCTCCTCTGGGTGCCTGGGTGGCTCAGTCGGTAAGCATCTGCCTTCAGCGGCCCTCATGATCCCAGAGATGTGGGACTGGACCCAGAGTCTGCTTCTCCCACTCCTACTCTGCCTTTCCCCCTGCTTGTGCACCCTCTCAAATAAATAAAATCTGAAAACAAAACAAAACAAAACAAAACAAAACAAAACAACCAAACCAAAAAAAAACAAAAAACCTTCCCATCAACCTACTCATGGTCAGAGACAGATATGCAAATGAAACAGCAATGCTATAACACAATAAAGACACATAGTAGGTATACTGGCAGCTCAAAGAAAGGAGTGAGTTCGAGAAGGAAAAGTTACCTGAAGCAAGTCTAAAAGTATGAATGGGAGTTGCCTGGCGATAAGGAAAGGCACCTGAAACAAAAGAGTTAACATGTGCAAAGGCAAGGAAGCTTGAAATGGTACTGCATATTTGAAAGAAGCATGAATAAATAGATCGGGCTGTGTATAAAGAACTGATTTGAGATAAACTAGTATCAGACTGAGGAACAAGACAATAGAAGTCTAACAAGGAGTTTAGATTAAGTGAAGCCGCTGAACACATTTTACAGGGAAACAATCAGATTGTGTTTTAAGAACAGTACTCTGGTAGTAATGAAGTAGCCCATGGAAGTTTGATTCCAAGTAGTGGGACAGAGAGAAAAGGAAGGACAGAGTAAGTATAGAAGGCAATTGAATAAGTATAGAAGATGTCAGGTGATGTTATGGATGTAAAATAAAAAGGACCCACCACATGGGCATAGGATAAAGGGAAATAAAGTTATCTCTAATGACTGAGGTACCTGGGTAGCTCAGCTGGTTGAGTGACTGGCTTATGTTTTTGGCTCTGGTCACAAGCCCCAAATTGGCTCCTCACTCAACGTGGAGTCTGCTTGAGATTTTTCTCCTCTTTCCCTCTGTCCCTCCCTGCACTTGTGAGCTTTCTCTTTCTCTTAAATAAATAAATCTTAAAAAAAAAAAGTTATCTCTAATAACTTGGTTATACACAGTGTTAGAACAGAGACTATACAAAAATATTAAATATTGTTTTTTTTAATATTAAATATTGTTATCTGAATAACATCAGATGAGAAGGGTATAACTAAAATTTGTAAAAGTTTAAAGAAAATGCTTTTAAAAAGAGAAACTGCTATTTCAATCAATATATTAAGACTGCTTTAAACAAAATTAAGCAATATATGAAAAGCAGTTAAACACTGTTAAAGAGATTAAAAAATTAAAACCCACTGAAGTACTTATTTAATAACTCACGCCTTAACATCTCCCCAAAGCAATCTGTGATCCATGCACACCACCCAAACCTACTCTTCCTTCCCCCAAATGTGCCACACAATTCAAAATCTCTGCTTTGGCATAAACTCTGCTAGGAATTCTAAACTAACAACCCTCTTAACACATGTCCCACTTTTCTCCTATGATGTCCTAACACTCCTGGAAAATGTATTCATCAAGGCTTACCTTGTGGTTCTTTCCTCCAGTTCTACTTAGCAAAAGAAATTTTCTCCTTAGTCATGCTTCTACATGACAGGCATCTGTAACATGGAGCCTTGTTCAGTATTTTGTTTGTTTCCACCTCCCCTCATCTCACTACTGAGTTTCTCAGAAAGCAGGAACTTTCTCTTCCTTATTTTGGCATCCCCAGAGTCTGGTATAACACAAAATGCTGAACAAATGTTTGCTTAATTGAAATGAAAAGTGGATGAATGTTTCAAAATAACACACAAGAATACAACAAACAGCCAGGGGCAATTGTGACTCTATGTTGGAATCCACCTACTGCTAATCAGGATCAGTTTCATTGTTTCTACTCATTCCTGTGTCCCTTGTTAACATAGGTTTTTGAAATGTGCTCTAGGAACACAAGACTCATCATTAACAATGCTTCCCAAGCTCTGACCATGTCTGGACAGCTGTACTAGATGTCTAGGACAGAGGCAAAAGGGGAAGGTCTCATTATCCTCAAGGACTAGATATAATACAAGTCCTAGGTGGTTGTTTGTGGTTCAGCCATTCATAAAGTTGTCCTGAGTTTTTAAAATTTCACTTAAGTTAATGGTCTTAATTCATCTATGGTGTAAATCAGAACGTTCTTTTATTTGTCTTAAACTTTCAGCCTTCAAATTAAATTTTCCAAAGAGGGAAATCATAAATGTCATGAGACTTGGGCTATATTTTTTTATTCTTCCACTAATTTGTCCTGTAAATTTAAGTAAGTCACTCAGACATGATGCTTAGTTTCTCTCTTATCAAATGTGGCGGGTGAATCCTAGGAACTTTCTAATTCCCCCTGAAGTCCATATGTTCATTTTGAGATATAATACATAAGCACAAATTCATGGTGCTGGATAGTCACAGTTTACAGATTTCAGTTAGGGATAAAAGCCCTAAATTTACCTTATCCTTAGCATGTAAGAGCTTTTTCCTGTTACCTATCATTTTAGTTATTCTTGTTTGAACCTATCTAATCTTATTATACAGAGTATACCTACGAGGTAATGCAACAGAACTTTTTGGAAATGCATCAAAACTTATATTCCAGGGGCACCTGGGTGGCTCAGTGGTTGAGCATTTGCCTTTGGCTCAGGTTGTGATCCTGGGGTACTGGGATAGAGTCCCACATCAGGCTCCCCGGAGGGGAGCTTGCTTTCTCTCTTTGCCTGTGTCTCTACCTATGTCTCTCATCAATCAATCAATCTTAAAAAAAAACCTTATATCCAAAACCAATGTCTATCTTTGAAGTAGTAATTTCAAGAGGTAGTAAAATTATTCCAATCATTATACTGATATGGATTATTAGGTAATGTTTCTGAAACTCTGAAGAAAAACTTCACTAGATGTTTTTAACCTAAAAGAGTATCATCGGCTTGATGGCCCAACTTATTTATCAAACCTGACTCAAAATAGGTTTTGACATCTACAAAAGACAAACTCTATCACTGAAGTTTAAAAACAAAACAAAACTACACATTGTTTATAACAGCAAAAGAAAAGAGGCCAAATGCTTATCAAGGGAGAACTGGTTATATAAAGTATAGCACATCCATACAATCAATAGAGCTGTAAAAAGAAATGTGCGCTTTTTGCATACTTACATGGAATAATCCTTAAGGCACATTAAAAAAAAAAGTGTAGAACAGTATGTATAATAGGCTATATCCTGGTTTAAAAACAAAGAGGAGATAAAAACATGTATTTGATTATGTATGGGAGGAATGGGAACTGGACAAATGGGGAATAAGAATGGAAAGGAAAAATTTTATATTTTGAACTATGTGCATGTATTACCTATTTTAAAAAGCTACATGCTTCAGGTTCTTTGAAGATAATTTGTTAAGAACTCTAAAAAACTGTGAGCTATGACAAAATCATTGTTTGGGCTCTTATGATCAAAGTAAGATTTTTGTTCATCATTTGTACCCTAGAATCTGCCCCCTTTCACCTCAGCAATAAAATACAGATTCACTGTGAAAAGTTTGCAAGAAATACACAAATTTTAGTTTTCCTGACACTTTTCAGATCTTCCATTTTTTTCTGTATTTTCCCACTCAACCTAATTTTATTCCCATCCAATATTTATAGTGCACTGCACAGCATTGCTGATCACCCCTTCCTCTCCCAGGTGAGAGGGATTACAATGCCCTACCCACAGAGGAGGGCAAGCAATCTATCTCCCTCTCTGCAGTTGTTCACAGAAGGCTACACGGATCTCTGAGTCAATAAAAGTCCTTTCTAGGGCTTTGCTGTTAGCCCTAGCAAGGAACATCCTTTTGCCTTTGGGGTTATAATACTAGAAAGATGTTGCATTACATCTTGTGGTATAATGTGAAGGCAATTATGCCAATACAGCAAGGAAAGCAGGCCAGGATGAGAGAGACAGGAAAAGACCCACCACCATCATCTGAACCATGAATCCAGCCACACTTCTACTTCCTGGTGATGTGTACTAATACATGCTCTTTTGACTTTAAGCTAGTTTGAAAATATTCCTCTTATGCCCAAGAGTCTTGGCCAATACAATTTACTCTTTTTTTTTTTTATTTTTTATTTATGATAGTTAGAGAGAGAGAGAGAGAGAGAGAGAGAGACAGGCAGAGGGAGAAGCAGGCTCCATGCACCGGGAGCCCAACATGGGATTCGATCCCGGGTCTCCAGGATCGTGCCCTGGGCCAAAGGCAGGCGCCAAACCGCTGCGCCACCCAGGGATCCCGGCCAATACAATTTACCAAAGTTTTTCATATCACTAAGTATTGTTTAGAGCATGGTCTGAAATGCCAAAATAATATTCCATCACATGGATACCCCATAATTTATTTATTATTAGTATTAATAGTACTAGTATTCTCCTACTATGGATAGTTTGGAGTTGTTTCCAATTATTTATGATTAAACATATTAAGTTTCTTTTAGAAACCTCAGCTGTACAATCAAATTTCTTCTTCATGAAGAGTATATGTAGAATTCCAAATGTGTGTGCAGCATAAAAAACACTGGCCCAGACCATCAACAATATACTTTGAAAATCTATACTTAAAGGTCCCCCACAGTTTGTGAAATTGTAAGTTCCTGGGACAACAGTCCCAGAGAGTCCCAGAACTTCCAAGCTCCTTATATGCACAATGAATGACAAGTGACAGCCCTTCTACTAAATAAACAAATTCCTAAGGCTATTCTTTTGCACTTGTTCTATATCACCACTTCTTTTTCAAAGAATATATATTCTATCTGTAGTAATTAAAAAGCACCTTTTAAAAATTTAACTATTATTTTTTAATTTGTTACACTATGTCTTAAGGTTCTTTATAACACAAGAAAGTAAAGTTCAAGCCATCATTTGCTGATCTTGTTAAAATGGCGACAAATAAGAGATTCTGTAAGATAAACTACAGCTACAACTCACCTCTCCCCCACCTCAAAAAAGTAGATGAAAGAGAAGCATTTAGAGCACTAAAAATGCAATATATTAAGGCCAAAAACAAACAAACAAAACAAAAACCCACCCAAACCCCAAAAGAAGCATTTAGATCACTAAAAATGCAATACATTAAGGCCAAAAACAAACAAACAAAACAAAAACCCACCCAAACCCCAATACTAGTAAACACTCATTCACTAGTAACAACTATGAGCTTGACTAGGAGAATATGAAGCTCACAGTTTGGTAATATATATCTTTTTATTTTATTCTATTTTATTTTAAAAAAATATTATATTTATTTATTCATTCATGAGAGACACAGAAAGAGGGCAGCAGACATAGGCAGAGGGAGAAAAAGGCTTCCTGCAGGGAGCCCTATGGGGGATTCGACCCCAGGATCTTGATCTGAGCCAAAGGCACTCAACCACTGTGCCACCCAGGCATCCCTTGGCAATATATTTAACCCAGTGGAATTATTCTACCTTTTTGACAATTTTTTTTCCTTGAAAAACACTTAAATTCAAATATACAATTCCCTACCTATCACAGGATTAACTAAAGAGTAATTTTTTTAGATTTTATTTATTTATTTATTGAGAGAGAGAGAGAGAGAGAGAAAGAGAAAGAGAAAGAGAAAGAAAGAGAAAGAGAAAGAGAATGAGAATGAGAATGGCTGGGACACAGGCAGAGGGAGAAGCAGGCTCCATGCAGGGAACCTGACACGGGACTCGATCTCGGATCTCCAGGATCACACCACAGGCTGTAGGCGGCGCTAAACCGCTGCGCCACCGGGGCTGCCCTAAAGAGTAATTTTTGATATGAAATCAGTCTGTCTTAAGGCCTTTCTAAAAAGACTATTAGAAGTACTAAGCAACTTTAAGCTAGTGGCCGGACTGTGGAATTACAATACAGTTAACGTATCAATAGCCTTATTAATTTAATGAATGGCAGTATCGTTATTACTTAGATCATCAGACCAGCAAATAATCAAGACATTTACCAGTACCATCTCCTACTTCTCCATTCACTGCTACATAAATTCCCATGCTTACAAAATGCCTGCTTCTGGGGGCACCTGGGCAGCCGACTCTTCATTTTTGGCTCAAGTTGTGAGTTCAAGCCCCATGTGCGGCTCCATGCTAGGCCTGGAGTCCACTTAAAAAAAAAAAAAAAAAGCCCGCTCTTGCCTCTAATAAAGAAATAAAATAGGTCTCAGAAATAAGAGCTCAAGCAAATTATTTCATGTTTCTTTCTTTTCTTTTTCTTTTTTTAAAAGATTTTTATTTCTTTATTCATGAGAGACACACAGAGAGAGGCAGAGACACAGGCAGAGGGAGAAGCCGGCTCCATGCAGGGAGCCCGACGTGGGACTCGATCCCGGTCTCCAGGATCACACCCCTGGCTGCAGGCGGCGCTAAACTGCGCCACCGAGGCTGCCCATGTCTGATTCTTTTTTTTTTTTTTTTTTTTTATAATAGTCACAGAGAGAGAGAGAGAGAGAGAGAGAGAGAGAGGCAGAGACACAGGCAGAGGGAGAAGCAGGCTCCATGCACCGGGAGCCTGATGTGGGATTCGATCCCGGGTCTCCAGGATCGCGCCCTGGGCCAAAGGCAGGCGCCAAACCGCTGCGCCACCCAGGGATCCCTGATTCTTTTTTAAAGTAAGCTAGTTCTGTTTTCTTCTAGATCTTGGGCACAAACCATTAATTATTTTCCTATATAAAAACAGTATAGTTTTAGAAACAGGTTTTTACTTTTTCTGGTGGTATACTACCTACCTATTTCCATAAGATTGCAGAAGCACAAAAAGTGATTTAGAGCATTAAAATTTATCAACAGACAACCTATAAAAGACATGCTGAATATATCTGTGGTCAGAAATACCCATGGCTTTAATTAACATTTTAACTAAGAGGAAATGATGGCAAATTTTCCAATAAACAATACTTTTTTTTTTTTTTTTTAAATAAAAAAGAAATTACCTGGGGCCTCTGGGTGGCTGCTTTCAGCTCAGGTCATAATATCAGGGTCCTGGCATAGAGTCCAAGCCCTCTGCCCCAGCATCATATCCCCTCCCCACTCAACCACAGTGGGCTCCCTCTCAGTGGGGAGTCTGCTTCTCCCTCTTCCTCTGCTTGCACCTTCTTGCTAGTACTCTCTCTCTCTCTCAAAAAAAGTCTTAAAAAGAAGGAAAGGAAAAAATATTTCCCTAAAACAGCAAGTCAATTTTTTTGACTCTTTAAGCCCAAGAAACGATGTCCCAAGCAAATAACCATGTAAAAACTCCCTTCTTTTTTTTTTTTTTAATTTTTATTTATTTATGATAGTCACACAGAGAGAGAGAGAGAGAGAGAGAGAGAGAGGGAGGCAGAGACATAGGCAGAGGGAGAAGCAGGCTCCATGCACTGGGAGCCCGACATGGGATTCGATCCCAGGTCTCCAGGATCGTGCCCTGGGCCAAAGGCAGGCGCCAAACCGCTGCGCCACCCAGGGATCCCAAACTCCCAACTTCTTTTATCAACATGTAAGCATGAAATGGCAACCTGCCCTGTTAATCATTTTTTTTTTAAATTTCATTTTTAAGTAATCTCTATACCCAATGTGGGGCTTGAACTTACAACCATAAGATCAAGAGTCCCATGCTCTACAGTTTGAGCCAGCCAGGTGCCCCCTCCTTAATCCAATTTTTTAAAAAACATACAGTGGTTTAAGGAAATTAACAAAACAAACAATAAACTGCTAAATACATTTCACCATCAAAGGATTTTAACTCATAGTAAACAGAGCATAAAAGCTTTCACTACTTGGTATCTGATTGGGAATCCAGAGTGGTATCTCCATAGGACAGAGATGGGGGAGAACAAAAACCTATTTAACAGAGTATGGGGGGGGGGGTGTAGGTATTTAATTATGTAATAGTGTAAAATCTTACTTTTTTTGGTTAAGAGAAAAAAGTCAAAACAACCATACATTCAACTTTATATTATACACGTAGTGAAGGCTCCAAAAGGCTGAAAAAACCCAGCCAAAGTAAACTATGTTTAATTAAAATCCTTACAGAAATTGAGTACTTTATGCGAAAACAAAATTCTCCTTGCCATTTCTACCTTACATTCGCAATGATGATCTTCAAGTTTATCAGCGCTAATAAGTCACGTACTCAATAAACTATTGCTTAGGAAAGATAAGCAGAAACGTTTAAAAGCAAAAATAAAAAATACAGACATATTTAAAAGAAGCCCTTCCACAGTCATAAAAATACCTGTAATATAAATAAACATGCAATCAATAAAAACCCACAAGTAACACATTCTTCACGCACTGCCTACAACTGGCTTGATCTGCACAAACTAAAACGTAAAGCAGAAACCGTTACCTATTAGCCAAATTAAAATTCGACATTCAACTTTTAAAGAATTACTGAAACCTCGATTATGATTTTCAGGTAAGAGCAAGCCTTTCCCGCTACCTTTCACAAATGTGCCTTCGTTTAAAATAGATTAATTGTAAATGACTACACCAAGAAGTTTTACACGAATTCAGACGAAACTATTAATGTTTAAGAATATTTGGCACTTGAAATATAAGACGAGCCCAATACCCTTAAGGATCCACTTCATAACTTGACGGTAATGCAGCATCACTGTAATATACAGGAAACATACACAAAACGCCCCCAGAATAAAAAACAAAGTTGATGCTAATTCTTGGCCCGGATAATTATCCTTAGCTGGCACACAGTTATTGTTTCTCAAAAGCAATCTGAAATGGTAGTAAATTTTTTTTTTAAATCTTGTAAATCTGTTTAAGTTAAGCCCTTTAAAATCTTTACAAATCACCATTCAGCTACATAATAAATTCGTTCATTTTTATACTGTTGATATTTTTTAACACTGAATACTGGGAAATCTCTTAAAAAAAAAAAAAATCCACTGGGCCAATTCCTTTATCCCTCCCCCTACGTGTACCAAAACAAACAAGCAAAACCTCCTCCCCAGCTTTTCTCAAAACAAGTAGTCTTACTTTTTTTTTTTTTTTTTTTTTGGAAACAGCTATCCTTGCTCTGAATGCTCTGCTGCACCTTTACCTTAAACCAAAACGGACCCTGGACAAGACTTATTATTAGGCTGTTTCCAGGAAACCCACGAGCGGCGTTTCGCGGTCGGGCCTAGGAGGAAGAAGGCCGTCCCCCCCAGTTCTCAGACCCTTCTCTCAGGATTTCGCACTCGCTCAGCTCCAGGGTGGAGGAGAGGGGCCCGGAAAGCGGGGCCCGAAAGGGCAGTCAGGGCCTAGACCGCTTCCCGATCCCGCAGGCGGCTGCGCCCTGGGGAGGAGGAGAAGGCACCGAAAACCGGACGCCGGAGGCCAGGGGTGTCCATGTGAAACCAGGAGGCGCTCGGAATCGGAGCGCGACGCTCGGGACCCCTCTCGCTGCCTCCTTTACCCTCCCCTCCCCCATGCTGGAGGAGCAGGGCCCGGGCCCGGTGCGGGAAGGGGGAGGAGGTAAACCCGTCCTGTCACTGCACCGGGAGAGACTGAAGAAGCACATGTTCTACGGGTAGAGGCCGCGGTCGCCCCTGCCCCAGCCCCTAAAGCCAGACACCACCCTTAACCCCAGAGTTCCGTCCCCACCGCCTCACCAGGTCGTAGTCCTCCTCATCATCGCACATGAAATCATCCTCCATGTCAGACATCTTGGCCGGGAGGGGGGGAGAGGGAGGAGAAATTGGAGACAACCTCCTCCCACAATCCTCCACGGCTCGGAGGCGTCACTCCCAGCGGCTCCTCGCCTTCCCGTCGCTCGCGGAGCGCCTGAGTGTTCCCGCCCGGAACAAACGCGCTGCGCGTCGAGAGGATTCGCTACGACGCCAAAAGGGAGTGCACTGCCCCGTCTTCCTGCGAGACGGTTGGTGCCTTGGCAACGAAGCCTAGCAACGGGGGAATCGTCTAGTGCTGAGGATCTCTGCTGAAGGGCCTTGGAAACCTTGCGCTCACACTGAGCAGTTTCCAGCCTCCTGGGCAAGGGAACAGTCTCTTCCCTTGCCTGGGACTCTGGAACCATCTCATTCTGGTGAAAATAAGAGGCACCGTAGAATCAGAAGCCTTTCGCGGAGAAAAGGCTGACATGCCCGTCCTATTTGACAGGTAGTAGTATTTCTGCCTTGATTATCTATGTGCATTTCGCCCACACATTGGGGGTGGGTGTTGCTGTGATGTCTGGAGACCTTTTCAGCAGCACGGTTTACACAGAATGTTTGTTATATTTGTAGTCGGCGAAACGGTGCGTAGCTGTCCCAAACCAGCTAAGCATCAATTAATTGAGGCGCCTAAAATCTCATTCAGTTTTTCAACGATTTACAAACTGACCTTTACTGCCCTTAACCTAAATTAATGATAACAGGTAACGATTTTTTTTTTAATATGCATTGTTGCACAAAATCATTAGCAGAATTCAAAATGAATGAAATACGCGGGGCAACTGCGTTTTAAACGGCATTTCCCATATAAACTTCCCGTTCTGTCCACTTGAATCAACAAATTTTATATAGTTAGAGCACAGATAAAATCTCGGATTATTTTTGCACCTATTTATGTAACAGCATGGGACAATGTATGCAATATGTTCTCGGCAGTGATTACTTTAGTGGTTGCATAATAATGCCTCCATTGAATAATGCCTCCAATGCACCATGATTTACATAAGCATGCCATTATTGTTATACAGTTAGAATATTGCAAAAGCAGTATGATGACAAACAATTTTGCAGCGAAAATCCTTGCCACTTTATTTTTTTCTTAGGAAAAAGTCCAAGGGGAGGAATTACAGGTTTGATTTTTTAGTAATCGATTGAATTGCCATCTTTTTGGTTATAGTCCTTCAAAGTTATATTTGAAGACTGCCTACCTATAAACAAAGTTTTTCCCTAATAGTCCTTTCCTGCCAACTTTTTATTTTGAGAATTTCCAACATACAGGAAAATTGAAATAGTCCAGTGAATGTGTGTATACCCACAATCAACTTTGTGTTTGTGTGTGTATTCCCTGAATCAATTGAAAGTAGAATGCAGATATTGTGATGCATCACTCTTAGATGCAGCTATGTGTACTTTCTAAAAACAAGGACATTATCTTATGTTTTTAGATCATTATTGCATCAGGAAATTAATAATACCCTGATATATAATATCAACTTCATATTCAAAATTCCCCTATAAGATGGGGCGCCTGGGTGGCTTAGGACATGACCCCAGGGTCCTGAGGTCAAGCTCGTAATTGGGCTCCCTGCTCAGAGGGGAACCTGCTTCTCCCTCTCCCAGCTCTCCCTGCTTGTGCTTTCTCTCTCTCTCTCTTTGTGTCAAATAAATAAAGTCTTTTAGAAATTCCCCTATAAGGATTTTAGAGCCAGAAGAGACTTTATGATACTATCTTAGGGTCCAAGGCTTTCCAAGCATAGCAGTTCATTAGATTATAAACTTCCCACATCCCACATCAGAGATTCTGATTCAGTAGGTCTCGGGTAAAGCTCAGGAATATATACTTATAAACCTCAAGATCTCCCTATAACTGGGGTGACTACACATCCCGGTTTGCCTGGGACAGCCCTGATTTAGTACTGTTGTCCCAGAATAATAATTATCAGTATCCATTACTCTCAGAAGTTTGGACAATAAATCACATGGTTACTTCACCTGAAATCCGTAATTCTTCAAAAGACAAAATAGTATTCCAAGATGGTTAAGAGGTTTATTTGCTCAGAGTAATTGGAACCACATAGTTTTGCATTTTAGGCAGTATAGCAATTATCTAGTAATCATGTGCATAGTAATCACATGAATAAAACTGCATGTTGATTTTCACCAAATTTATTGATACAATTTTCTTTTTAATATAATTCTTTATTCCTACAAGGGGAAAAGAATTATTCAAGTAAACTAGTGACTAGGTGCCCTAGAAAAACAGCTAAATGTTGGGCATAATATTTTTAATAATTTCCAAATCTAATCAACCCAGTCTGGAAATTTGCTAAAACAGGCTAAAAGGTCTTCACAGTGTTTAGCACACTGCTTGAGTATACAAGTGGTAATAAATGTTTGTTGAATAAATAAACATGTTAATTTTTCTGTGCAAAGAATGCCCTTATAGCTATCTCTATGCTTCAGAATCTTTTCTGTCCTTAAAAATCCATTTAAATGTCACCTTACTCACACAACCTATCCTGAATACTTTGTGCAATTATGATATTCTCTTTTTCTTGACATCAATTTTATTCAATGGTAAATAACAATGCATTTTTTTATTTTAACAGGAAGCATTGATGTGATGTGGTGCCCTTGTAGAAAGTGGATCCTATGTTTTAAAAGTATATATAAAAAACTTTATTGAGGTATAATTTATCAGCTTTATTGACGTACGCTTAAAGTGTACAATTTGATGAATTCTGACATATGTATACACTTGTAAAACCATTACCACAACCAAGGTAATGAGCATATTTATCACTGCAGAAGCTTCCTCATTACCTCTTGGTGATCCTTCTTTTTCAAACCCCTTCACTTTTCCTAGGCAACCACCAATCTACTTTTTGTCATATAGATTATTTTTTGTTTTCTGGAAGTTTATATAAATGAATTCTCTTTTGCCTGACTTCTTTTGGTCAATATAATTACTTTGAGATTCATCCATGTTGCTTCAATTTTAGTTCAACTGATGGTTTCTTTTTATTGCTGAATGTTCTATTGTATGGATATCTCATAAGATATGTATTCACTTGTTGATGGATATTTGAGTTTTTTCAGTATTTGGCTACTACAAATAGAGCAGTTAGGAACGTATCTGTACAAGTTTTTGTGTGGACGTATGTTTAATTTCTCTTGAGTAATGTGGTGGACAGAGGTGGTCTCCTTATTAACTATGCTCTTGGATAATCCTTACCCCCTTGAATGTGGGTGGGATCCCTGACTTGTTTCTTTTTTGTTTGTTCTGTTCAGTGTTAGTGGGGTGTAATTGACAAATAAATGTGACTTGCTTTTAGCCAATAGGAAAGACACAGTAAAGGTGATAAATGTGATTATGTGAACATAATTATATTGCATAAGATTGTAAACTCATTTTACTGGGAGTGAATCTATCTCCCTTGCTGCTTCAGGAAAGCAAGTGGCCATGTTATGAAGGATATGTGGCAATGAGCTGAGGGTCACATCTGGCCATTAGCCAGCAAGAAACTGTGGCCTTCACTCTGACAATCCATAAGGAACTGAATACTGCTAGCAGGTGATCTTAGGAATGAATCCTTCCCCAGTTGAACTTCAGATAAGACTTTGTGAGACCCTAAAATAGAGACTCAGCTAAGCCATACCCTGACTCCTGAACCACAGAAAGTGTGAGGTAGTCAATATGCATTGTTTTATATTGCTATGTTTGTGGTAATTGTTATGTAGTAATAGAATGAATAAATAAATAAATACTTAGCAAAATAAATACTTAGCAAAGGAATGGTTTTAATATTTTAATCCAGAAGTTTTTCTATGGTTTAACTCTTACATTTAAGAGTTTAATTTCAAGTTGAATTTTTGTATATTGTATGAGATAAATATAGAGGTTTATTTTTTTTCTGCGTGTGGATATCAAATTGTTCTAACTTTATCTGTTGAAAAGATCCCTTCTGTGTTGAATTGTCTTGGCACCTTTGTCAAAAATAATGGACATTTAATTCCTAACATAATCTGACCCTTTAAAAGTATGTTTTTGATAGCTTTGCTACTCTGTATTATGATTATTTTATATTCTTTATTAAGCTGAAAGTTCCTGAGGACACAGCTATCTTATTTACTTCTGAATCCCTTGAAACTAAGCATGTGCTTTGCCTATAGAAAATGCTCAATAAAAATGTGATGTGTTTAAACTCTAGCATTCATGATCCCTCACTTCTCTGGGTTGAGACATATGGTTACTCCAAATAGGCTCCTGATTTGACATCGCTTCAGATTGATCATCTTATTTTTTTTTTTTTTACTACATTTATTTAGAGAGGCTGACTACCATAGGTTAGAAGGCAAAAGAGGAGGATTCCTTTTGTATTAGTTAAGATCTGGACAGGAAACTCATGGTATACTCAGGGGGAATAAATAAAAATTTAATGACAAGACTGAGGTGCCTGGCTGGCTCAGTGGGTAGAGCATGAGATTCTTAATCTCAGGGTTGAGGGTTCAAACCACACATTAGGTATAGAGCTTACTTAAAAATATATCAACTGGATTTTTTTTTTTCAACTGGATTTAATGAAACTTAAGATGGACTTCCAACAGCAGCTGTGGTTATAGAGAAACACAGCTACTGCCCTAACTGTGTAGCAAAAGTGGAGGGGATGGTGATAAATACCTCAACTTTGGCTATACCTAAATTATATACTTCACTCAGGGAAGGAATTTTCTCTTTCAAAGGCAAATTGATGACTATGTATTGTTGGAGCATATTCCTTGATCTTACCAAACAACTTAAGTGGCTAGTGAAAATGTTATTTCCCCCTACATTTAATACCCACTCCTTCCTGAGAGGAGTTCTGATAAATACAGTTGGCATGATCTCATTACATTCCCACCGTATAGACTAATGACCTTTCCTAGTTAGTGTTCCTTTTAAGCTGCCTCAATCTTTTCTGATTAAATAAAATGATGTATGTAAACACATAGTGCTTACAAAGTGCTTAATAAGTGTATCATCTTTAACTCAACCAACTTCTCATATTGATCCTTCAGAATGCTCTATACTGCAGTTACATCTTTTATCTCTAAAACTGCCATAGGAGGAATGTGCCAAAAAAAAAAAAAAAAAAAAAAAAGATGATTGGGCATGCTGGGAGTTTTAATTTCTTTTTTTTTCTTTTTGAAAGATTTATTTATTTATTTATTCATGAGAGACAGAGAGAGGTAGGTAGAGGCAGAGACACAGGCAGAGGGAGAAGCAGGCTCCATGCAGGGAGCCCGATATGGGACTCGGTTCTGGGACCCCAGGATCATGCCCTGGGCCAAAGGCAGGCAGTCAATCACTGAGTCACCCAGGCGTCCCCGGAGTTTTCATTTCTTACACTGACATTGATTTTGTAAAAATGCAATGTTGCACACTTTTAGCAATATTATTGTTGTTTGCCATTTTGGTATCTCTAATGTCCATTTGTTCTTATTCCCACCCTAAATGGTGACCATACATCCCTAGGTCTATGAAATGAACTACCTACTTTTCAGAACGATATACGGGTGTGGAGGCAAAGCAGGGAGCAGACAAAATTATACTGTCATTACAAATTTGTCTTTGTTCGTTTCCTTTACTGAAATCTAGAAGTTCTTTATGTTCTGCATTAACCCTCCCATGATTCCTCTGTGAACTAAAGCAGCACTGACGGTGCTCAGTTGACAACTCAAGTTTCACTAGCAATCAACAGTGTGACCTTTGGAAGTCACTTCACCTTTCATTTGTTCATTCAGTTCTTCTTACCTGTTAAGAACCTATCTGCCAGGTGCTGCCTGAATACACAGTTCCTACCCTCCACTTGCTTACTTTGCAGCGGTAGTGATGGTGGAGGTGGTGAGGCCACCATAGGAAAGAAAAGAAGTATGCAGAACTTATGAGAACGGTGAAGGAAAGGATAGGATGGAAATGCTGTGCCTTTTGAGTAGGGTATCTAGGATTTCTCTAGGTAGCTGTAAAATGAAAGGGTTGAACTGGATGCAAAGAGTTCTTGGCTGTTTGAAAGACATGTATTTTCTTCTTTTCACTATTCATTGTGTTCTAGGAAGGCCCACCAATGCCTCCATTCTGGAAGTAAGCAAATACATTTAGATCAAATGCTGCATCAATTTTATACTGCCTGATTATTAAATAATCCACGCAAAAGACGTAACTAAACAATTCCGCGTAATTTGGGGGTGTAGCTGCTGGTCACGAAAGAAAAAAAAAGGCACCCTAACTTTAAAAAAAGGAAAGGAAACAGCCACCTGAGGCGCCAGGTTATAATCGTGTCCTCAGACCTACTGCCCCAGGGCAGGAAAATGAACTCTGAGCGCGTCGGCGGGCGCTGGCGCAGGGGCCCGGCGGGTCCGGCCCGGGATCCCCGAGCTCCGCGCTCCGAGCGGCCCGGGGAGGAGGAGCCGTGGGCGGGGCCGGCGGGAAGCGGCGCCCTCGGCCGAGCGCCAGGATTTCCGCGGGGCGAGGGCGAGGGCGAGGGCGAGGGCCGAGGCCGCCCGGAAGCCGAGGCTCCCGCCGCAGACGTCTCGTGATTACCTGGGAGCGCTGCCTCGCCGTGGTCCCTGCGGAGGGAAGGAGGATCTAGCGCGATATGGCTGCGGAGGGCCCTGCCACGCGTCGAGTCCAAGTGGCAGAACATCCCAGGTGGGGGAGAGGAGACGCTGCGCTGGGGGGCCGGCGGGGTAGGCCAGGCGGAGAGCTCCGGCGCCCCTGGCTCCTCCCTCGCCCGCGCGGGCTTTGCTCCCCGGCGTGCACCGAAGGCCAAGGCCGGGGAGCCTCGAAGGCGGCGCGCCCGGGCTTGCAAGGAAGGCCGCGCCGCGAACCCTTTACACCCCGATCCCTCAGGGGTTGGCTGTTTTTCTTGGTTCGTGCAGAGAGATCCTTGCGGAGGGTGGTGGTACTCCCTTTCTGCCGGGCCTTAGCAGAAGTGCCCAAGTTGACTTTGAACCTCTTCTGTCTCTGTCTTGCCTGCCAGTTGGGACTGGTTTTTAAAGTCCCCTTTCTAAAATAGTCATCGAAAACAAACACCAATCCCACACAAAACCCCCTTGGTCTCTACATCCTTTTAAGCGAATCACAAAATCTGTGCACTGTCACTTAGGGAATTCATGGGCTGCCAGTGCCTAGCCACAGAGGTACTGTAGCTTAGGGATACCTGGTGGAGGAGCTTTTCGCTTGAGGGCATCTTGCGGATACTTTGTAGACATACCTGGTTCTGGCCTAGGAGGGAAACCTCCTAGAATGAAGTCTCTAGCCTGCTACTTTTTAGCCTCGCAGCTTTTCTAAGGTCGACTTGTCTCCCCCTTTGCTGTTTGTGATTTTTACTTTTTTCCCTGTTAATTTTTTTTCCTCTAGGGTTAAGCCCTCAAACTCTCCCTACTTCCTGGTTTTTCATGGTCATGTGACAGTTGATGATATTATAACTTACTAAAACTTGCAAATACTTTTTCACCTCTAAGAAAGCAAACAATGTTTAGTTACCCAGAAGAAACAATTTTTGGCATGGAGACCAGCAGGGCTTTAGACTACTTGTGTATGTCTTTGGATATTCCCTGGAGGTCCTTGGGAGGTACTAATTGGACTTACACACTTGAATAAATTAGGACACATTCTGAAAGATATGCTTCAAATAAAATTCATGAGGAATTCCCTATATGAAAATAATCTGGACCCTTGTAGTTTAGTTTTATTTTTCACATACAACATATCTGTGTATTAATTTCTTCTGTGTTCCCATTCGTTAGGATTTAATCATAATACTTACTATTTCTATAATTACCTGTGGGGGAAGGGAAATGGTGGTAATATGTACGAAAAGTGAAGAGTTGTTTACTAGGTTTCCTTAAAGCTGTTTCTTGCCTTTATGACTTTCACAGTATTCATTCACGCAACAGATATTTATTGTTAATATTTATTCTGTGCTAGCTGCAGAAGAGATCAGAATAGTGGTCAGATAATTGTGTTGTGCCACTTTCTTGTTTTTCACTTCTGCATGAAATAGTGATAAGTTTCAAGCAATGTTTCAGCCACTTATTCATTTTAACAGGGATGAGTTCAGTTAAATCTAGATAGTGTATCTCTAAGCCCACCTAACTGGTCATATGTTGAAATATGCTGAAGGGGAAAAAAATGCACAAGGGCCCCATGGTCAGACTACCTTCTTTGGAATTCCTACTAGTTCTTTAGAATGCCTCTTCAACTTCACGTGATCATCCGAGTAAAGGCTCGGATTTCAGTAAACTTAATTTCTTTTTTATTCTTTTTATATAAATGTCAAATAGAAATAGAAACTCTAATTTTATTTTTCTGCATTTCAATCTTGCATGCACCCTGTACTGTAAGACTTCTTCAAATTCCACTCTTTTAGCTTTCTTTGCATTCTTAGGAGTGGTGTATGTCTTCTCTTTGGAATGAACTTTTAAATAGTTGGATTGTTATTATTTTTTTATAACAGCTTTATTGATACACAATTCACATACCATACAGTTCACTTGTTTAAAGTTTACAATTAAATGGTTTTTAGTATATTCACAGGATTGTACAGCCATTGCTATAATTGAAGCTAGAACATTTTCATCATCCCCCAAAGAACTCTGTATCCCCTAAACTATCACCAGGCCCCCCATCCCACCCTCTCCTACCCTGCCCTAAGCAACCACTAATGTACTTTCTGTCTCTATAGATTTGCTTATTCTGGACATTTCAAATAAAAGGTATCATATAATATGTGGTTTTGTGACTGGCTTCTTTACTTAATGTAATGTTATTAAGGTTCATTTATGTTGTAATATGTTATCAGTATGTCAATCCTTTTTATGCTTGAATAATGTTCCCTAGTGTGATATATCGCGTTTTGTTTACCTGTTACTGGTTGATGGGCATTTGGGTTGTTTCCATCTTTTGGCTCTGTGAATAATGATGCTACATGAATGCATTCTTAATATGGAAGATTTGGATTCTTTAGAAATACATTCATTAAAGCTTGAAAATCCCACAGTTCCTTTCCTCACTATAGTCTCTGATTGCTATCCTATGCTGCCAATTCTTACTCCCGTCTTAGAAGTTATCCATTTGGTTTACATTCTTGCAATATCATTTTATCTTTATAGTATCACTGTGTCTTTATATCATTATTACCATTTTTTATAAATATGGTATCATTATATTCATACATGTGAAATTTATTTTTCTTTTATTTTTTTCACCTAACAATATTTCCCATAGATCCTGGCATATCATTCCATAAAGATTTATATCATTGTTTTTCTTTTTCTTTAAGATTCTTTATTAGTTTATTCATGAGAGACAGAGAGAGAGAGGCAGAGACACAGGCAGACGGAGAAGCTTGCTCCACACTGGGAGCCCGACATGGGACTCAATCCTGGGTCTCCAGGATCACGCCCTGGGCTGAAGGCGGCGCGAAACCGCTGAGCCACCCGGGCTGCCCTGTATCATTGTTTTTCAGGGCTGAGAGTATTTCATAGTATGAATACCATTATTTATTTAACCTCTAAACTACCGTGTACATTTAAGTTTCCAATTTTTCACTCATATAAACAATGCTCCAGTAACCATCTTTGTACATGTATCTTTGAGTATTTTTGATGATATTTCTTTAAACTTATTCATGGAAATGGAATCAAAGGTAATAAATATTTGAAATTTTGATAATTACTGCCAAATAGCCCTGCAAAAAAAAGATGCTATTTGATTATCTATTTCTTGAGTTTTTAGGAAATCTTTATGTATGTATGCATTTTTTGCTATGAACAGATGTAGTTTTGGATATAAACCATTTGTTGTTTTGCATATATTATATATTGTTCCCAGTCTAGCACTTTCCCTTTAACTTGATGATATCTTTTGTTGTGTAGACATTTTATACTTTATGCATTATAGTACCCTTGTATATGATATCACCCTTTCCTTATTCTGATTTCAGTGGGGAAGCTTCTAATATTTTGTCATCAAATAAGATGTTTACTATTTCTGATAAATAGCCTTTATTAAATTTAGGACATTTCTTTCTTTTCTAGGATATCCATGGCTTTTTTTTTAACTTTTAAATTTTATTTTAAAAAATTAGTCATAGTTATTGAATATTTTTTTGTGGCATATTTTGAGAGGACCATGGAATTATATAGAGTTTTCGCCTTTTATTCTGTTGTAATAGTGCATTTAATTAATAGATTTCCTCCTACTATCTTTAGATTCCCAGAATAAACTCTGTTTGGTCACAAATATTAAATGATGTGTGTTGGATTAAAATTACCAACATTTTACTTAGGTTTTCTCTGTTTTCACAAGTGATAGTAGCCTATATTTTGCTTTTGGGGGCTATTGTTTTAGCATCCGGGTTTTTCTGGCCTCTCAAAAGGAGATGGAAAGTGATATAGGAAAGATGTTAGGATTGGAAGCTGATGGCCAAGAAAATTCTTGAGATGTCTTTGGTGCAAAAAGATGGTTTTGTTAAAGCACAGGGACAAGACCTGTGGGCAGAAAGAGCTGCACTGGGATTGTGAGGGGTGGCAATTATATACCTTCAAGCTGAGAGGGGGTTAGGGATAGTGTAAGCCTGGAAGAAATTTTGAAAGCAAGGTTTCCAGGATCTTGAGGGGGCTAGCTATTGTTAGGTCATTTATTCTGTCCAATAAAACCTTAGTCATGAGATCCTTCAGATGTATATTGGTGGGTCATAAGCTTGGGGGATGATTGCTAACAAATATCTTGGGGGGAGGTTTAGAGGTAAAGGAAATTTCCAAGGAAATTTTGTATGTGAAATAGACTTACAGGATTTTGGGGCGGGGGGGCAGTGGTCGGGCTAAGATTGCCTTTTGCCCTTAGCAAAGTGTCAGCATGTAGGCAGCTGAGTTCCTAGAAGAATGTCACTTTGCCTGTTTCAAAGACTTGCTGATGGACTGTAAGGAGTAAGGAAATTTAATTTTTCTTTTGCCTTTGTTTCCCACTTCAGAAAGGCTTTCCATAGCTTGTACTGTTAGAACCATTTATAAAAACAAAGGATCATCTTTCTTTTAAGGTCTGGTAGAACTAACTCCTAACATTTTCTGGGCTTTGTTAAGGAGATTATTTTTGACTTACTTTTTCTGTGTCTCTTCTGGCAATTTTTAGAAATTTATATTTTCTTAGAAAAATCACCCCTTTTTCTGTATTAAAAATTTTTTAAATCTTTCTTGAATCTATAGTCTCTTACTTCTCATATTGATTTGAGAATCAATATGAGACTCAAAATTTTTTCTATATTATTGTTTTTATCAAAGAACCAGTTTTTAATTATTTGGACCATGTCTGCTATTTTCCCCCTAGTTCAGTAAATTCTGCTTTTATGTATATATATATATATATATATATATATATATATATATATATATATATTTTAAGATTTTATTTATTTATTCATGAAAAACACAGAAAGGCAGAGACACAGGCAGAGAGAGAAGCAGGCTCCATGTAGGGAGCCTGATGTGGGCCTGGGTGGAAGGAAGGTGCTCAACCACTGAGCCATCCAGATGTCCCCACTTTTCATTCATTCCTTCTGATTTCTCTATTGCTATCTTCTTGTGCTATATGCATACTTTATTTATATTCATTATTTCTTGTTTTCCTATACTGAAGTTTTTTCTAAGTATCATTATGGTTGCATCTTGTAAGTTTTGATATATAAATCCCTGGTTATATTCTTTTTTTTTTTAATTTTTATTTATTTATGATAGTCACACAGAGACAGAGAGAGAGAGAGAGAGGCAGAGACACAGGCAGAGGGAGAAGCAGGCTCCATGCACTAGGAGCCCGATGTGGGATTCGATCCCAGGTCTCTAGGATCGCGCCCTGGGCCGAAGGCAGGCGCTAAACCGCTGCGCCACCCAGGGATCCCCCCTGGTTATATTCTAAATAATTGTAACCTTGGCCTTAATATCTACTTTCTCTCAGCTTTATCTTTTTTTTTAGATTTTATTCACCCATTTGACAGAGAGAGCACAAGCAGGGGGAGTGGGAGAAGCAGACTCCCCACTGAGCAGGGAGCCCAAAGTGGGGCTTGATCCCAGGACCCTGGGATCATGGCCTGAGCCGAGGCAGACACTTCACTGACTGAGCCACCCCGGCACCCCTACATTTGAATTTCTGATCAGGAGGAATTTATTGTGAAGGTTTCCCCTCCCTCAGTGACAGTCATCTATGCTTTGAAATGCCCTTTTTAACATTCATCATATTTTCAAAATAACAATTAAAATCATAACTAATAATTTTAGCATGCTTATAAAACCCTCAAAACAGGGGTGCCTGGGTGGCTCAGTCAGTTAAGTGTTGACTCCTGATTCTGGCTCAGATCATGATCTCAGGGTCTTGAGATCAAGGCCTGTGTGGGGCTCTGCACTCAGCAAGAGACTCCTTGGAATTCTCTCCTCCCTCTGACACTTCCCCCCTCCCTCCCTCCCTCTCAAATAAATAAATGCTTTTTAAAAAAAGATTTATTTATTTGAGAGAAAGTGTGTATGAGAGAGAGAGAGAGAGAGGGAGAGAGAGAGAACTAACAGGGGCAGAGGGAGAAGCAGACTTCTTGCTGAGGCGGAAGCCTGATGTGGGCCTTGATCCCAGGACCCTGTGCAACCAACTCAGTTGCCCAGGTGCCCTCAAATAAATAAATAAATCTTGAAAAAAAAATCCTCAAAACAAAACTTTGCAGTGAGTTCTGTTATTATCCTCAATTTGTAGTTGTGGAAAGTAAGATATTGAACTCACATAAATCACCATTATAAGAGAGGACTTTTTCTCTCCCTCTTAGATTTAGTAGCTTGGGTCCTCAAGGTCACACTGCCAAAGGTAGATTAACAGGAGAAAAAGTTTATTTCACATGCACTAGGGGGCTTCACAGAAAAGCAGTAAAATCCTCAGAAGTGGTTGGATCTAGGAATTTATATTATTTTAACAAGATGATAGATTGCGAGAAGTGAGTAGGCAAAGGAACGCTGTTTGGGCTTCTAGGGGTGGTAAGTAGTGGGGGTCTATATGGGGAGAACTAATGGAAGGTCAGGGTTATTTTAGTAAGTTTTGTTTATGTAGACTCCAGTGGGTGAAATCTCTAGTGATGAGTCATCTCTTGGTGTGGGAGAGGGGAGGAGAGACACTTTCACAAAGGGAAGGGGAAATGTATGTCCTGCTTTTAAGCAGACAGAGGGAGGGTAGAGAGCGCTTCCTGTGTCTGCTATTTCTTGTGGCCTTCTGCTCAAGATAATCCTATGTCAAATGGCATACTTTGGAGTGGCATTATTCTGATCCCTTTCACCATAAAAATACATATTAACCAATTATTCATAGTAGTAAAAATTAATATTTTCTGTAATGTGTGACTAGGTATCCTGATATTGAAGAGGAAACCAAAGCACAGACAGGGTGGGAGACTTGCCTAAGGTCACAATGGCAAACTAAAGATACATACTTTGTCTCCTGAAATTTTAATTCCTTCATCTCTGCGGTTAGCTATATGATCACCCTGGTGTTTTCTGAGAATCAATCCTTATACTAAAATCCACTTCAATTACTGTAATCATAATTTTTTTCTCAAGTTCTGTTACTAAAACTTCCATTTTATATATATAGACATATATATATATATATATACACACACATATATATGTGATATATCTTAAGTCAAAAGCATTCAGAGCACCAGATTCAGCAATTTGTATGGTGATCTTTTGGCTAGTTCTGCCTTTAACAGTATAATCTTTGTAGGAGCTATTATTTTCATATTGAAAATACTCATTGTACTTTTCAGGAGGGGGCATACTTTAAATGACCATCTTTTAAGAAATGGAGTCTTGCTGGTGACGCCCAGAGCTTTGAAATCCAGCTACTTCCCCAATTACAGCCATACTGCTTCATTATTAGAGGATTAGGTATGAAGTTTAGAAAAACTTTGTACACTTCAGTTCTTTCTATTCTTAGAGAGAAATACTTTTCTTGTTTCCTTTTATAGCCTCCATGCATTTGAATTTCAAAGGGAGGAATGTTGAATGGTAAGCCTCCAGCACTGAGCAGTTATAATAAAGCGAGGACAGAGTGCCTTCCTGAGGTAGTCTGGGAAAACGGCACATTTGAGAACCCAAAATCATTTCATTAAAGCACATTTTAGGAGATGAATTTATTTTAACTTTGCTGTTAGCACTTCACTTTGTTTGTGTTTGCAGTGCTTATAAAAGCAAATTAATAAGGATTCAAATTCAGCGGAACTTGAATTTTGTCTGCATATGATTTCCACAAGCAGAAACAACATGAACCTCTTTTTGAGGCTAGTGGGGTAATGGAAGCCAGAAAACTAGGAGTTACATGCTTCTCCCTCTCTCTCCCTCTTTCTTACTTCTAATTGGTCACCAATTTCTATGGATTTGACTTTTTGAATATCACCTTAATTTAATTTTCACCTTTCTCTATCCCAATCACTAATGTACCCTCAGCCTTTCTCTCTAGGTTTACTACAAATGGTCATCTATTGGATTTCCTTTTTTTTTTGCTTTGTCTTCCTATAACCCATCTTTCATACATTTCTCAATGAGCTTTTTCAGGTGTGAAACTGATTAATATCATGCTATCTGTAAATGTGTGTTCACATTCATTGCCTATGGGTTAAAAGCCAGATTCCTTAATAGGCCCTTTAAGACCTGGAGCTTGATTACCACAAGCCTCCTCCTCTGATGTATTTAAATCCTAATTATAATTTTCTGAATACAGTATGTTGGGTCTTTTCATTCCATTTGCCTAGAATACATCACTTCATCCCACTTGTCTGACATCATCCTTTAAAATTCAACTATTATTGTTTCTTGGGGAGCCTTCTCTAACTTATCCTCCCCCTTCTGGATTTATTTTACCACCTTCTACAGTAGGGATGAAATAGCTTTTCTCTGTGCTCCCAAAGGACTGTGTTTGTCTGGCTTATCACTCTATTGTCTCTATATTGTACTTTTTAGTTTAGCTATCTTTCTTTTCTGCCAGATCTTTCCTAGAGGCCAGGGGCTGTTATTAATTTCTAAGAGTACTTAGAAAAGCACTAGTAAATGCTTCTTTAAAAACAAAAAAAAATTTTTTTAAGTAGGGCTTGAACTCGACCTTGAGATCAGGAGTCAGATGTTTAACCCACTGAGCCACCCAGGCACGCCTTAAAATTTTTTTAGTTATTTTGGAATAATTTCACGTGCATAAAAGTCAAATATAGTAAAAAAAATTACCATATACTCTTATCCCAGATTCTCCAAGTGGTAACATTTTACCTTACTTGCTTTATAATTTTTTGTTTAATATATGCATACGTTCTTCTCACATATATAATATATATTATAAATTATTATTTGTAACGAATATATTATTTATAATAACTATATTATATAGTTATTGTATATTTAATTATATATTATATTATCATTAATATATGAGAATTTACTGATGTGTTCTTTATGATTTAATATATGATGAATATTTGTGAATATTCCATGCGTTCTTAAGTTATATACCCCATTATCAGAGTATGATGTTAAATATATGTACATATTCATAATCTACTTGATCAATTTTGTTGTTTGAGTCATTCTTTCTTTTGTCCATCTGATCTGTTATTATACTGAGAATGGTATTTTTTAAGTCTCTTATTGTTAGTATATTCCTGTTTGTATTTCCTTACATTCCTTATAATTTTTGCCTTATTAAAATGGTTGTAGTTTCATTTGGAGGCATTTCTTAAACTATTGCCTTCATTTTGAAGCCCTCAGCATTAAGAATTTTCCTTGTATGCTCTTTGGCTTACATTCTATGATGTTTGATATCAAGATTACTACCTCTGTTTTCTTATTGTTTCCTAAGCTCTGCCAACCAGATTATCTTTTTTGAGAATTTGAATCAATGGGCACAGAGATCTAATCAGATACTATGGGACATTGGAGCCATTAAATCTTGTAGAGTTGAGGTTACAGTGTCATGAAAACGGAGGTATGGAGGAACAGAAACTAAGATGCTAACAGGCAACTGAAATGTGAACAGCATTGAGCAAAGAGAAGTAGAGATGGTGTCTTTGGAGGGATGATGGAATTAGACATGAAAAGAGAACCAAAGACACTAATATAAGCAGTTTCTGACGGCTGTCTGATTCTTTAGAGGCCATCTTGAATAACTTCCAAAGATATTCAACATCTCTTTCTATTATTATAATAAATTTCCTTTTTCCTTGAGCTGGTTTTGGTGTGATTTTCTATTTCTTACAATGAATTCATCTTTAAGATCAATTAATGAGTCTTGAATATAGTAAGCTTTTATAGATATTTATTGTCCTGGTGTTATTATTCAGATACACTATGATGTGGGATGATAATCAATGAGACATATTCATTCATAGAAGTGCTTTGAGATTACTTAATGGTATAAAATTATTAAATCTATTATAAGACTTTTGGATCTAGAGGAGGCCTATAAGGAATATTTAGTCATATTCTCTATAATTTCACAGAAGAGAGGCCAAGGGAAAATGATTTGCCCCACTGGAATTAGAACTGTGGTCTCCTGATATCCAGTCTAGTTTTCATTTGACTACTTGTACTGAGTTGCATAGTGACTCCTCACCCCCAATCCATTCACGTCCATCTGGAACCTCAGAATGTGACCTTATTTGGATTAGCATCTTTATATAATTATTTTATCAAGTTAAGATGAGATCATAGTGAATGAAGGTGGGCTCTAATTTGCTAAGACTGGTGTCCTTATAAAAAGGAAAAACAGAGACACAGATAGAGACACACAGGGAATTCTATGTGGTGACAGAGGCAAAATTTGGAGTGATGCAGTTGTAATCCAAGGAATGCCAAGGATGGATGGCTATTACCAGAAAGTAGAAAGAGGCAAGGAGGGATTCTCCCTTACAGGTTTTAAAGGTGCATGGCTCTGCTAACACTCTGGTTTTGGACTTCTAGCCTCTAGAACAGTGAGACAATAAATTTTTATTCTTTTAAACTACCCAGTTTGTAGTATTATGGTAGCCCTAGGAAACTGAAACACTACCCCATAGTCTTTCTTTTAGTATAGAGATCCTTCTCTGAATATCATTAAGAATTCTGGGATCCCTGGGTGGTGCAGCGGTTTGGCGCCTGCCTTTGGCTCAGGGCGCGATCCTGGAGACCTGGGATCGAATCCCATGTCAGGCTCCCGGTGCATGGAGCCTGCTTCTGTCTCTGCCTCTTTTCTCTCTCTCTCTCTCTCTCTCTCTCTCTGTGACTATCATAAAAAAAAAAAAAAAAAAAAAAAAGATTTCTACAGAAAGTTATATTCTTTGTACTTGAGGGAAATAGTTTTTCCTGTTGAATACATTAGTCTTTTTTACTCTTCTGTGTTCTTAGCTATACACTTGTGGCACTTAGGGAATTATCGTATTGTCGTATCCTAGGATTTTCAAAGAAGTATGTCAGTAAAAGAATTTTGCTTTTCTTTTTAGAGATAATTAATGGTGGTAGACATATGAAATGTGTGTATGTATATTTTATGGATTTTTCTGTGATACAGATATTGTGATGTATTGTACTCTTGCTTTCAGATTGCTGAAGCTAAAGGAGATGTTTAACTCTAAGTTTGGATCCATTCCCAAGTTTTATGTTCGAGCACCAGGAAGAGTCAACATAATAGGTATTTTAGAAGTTCCTTCTCTTGACTCCTAACTCTTGGAAATGAACAAGGGGTAGTGGAAGGGGAAGTGGGCGGGCGGATGGGGTGACTGGGTGATGGGCACTGGTGGGGGCACTTGATGGGATGAACACTGGGTGTTATATCTTGGCAAATCGAAGTCCAATAAAAAAATAAACAAAAAACAACAATAAAAAACAAACAAAAAAAAGAAGTTCCTTTTCTAATTTTTTTTCCTCCTTTGGTAAGATTGAAATTTTTGTTAAAATCCTGTTTTTTTTTTCTTAATTTTTCCCAGGAGAACTGAGAAGAGTATTTCATATAGTAAGATAAGCTTTTGTATTAGGGAACACACTATGTTTTCTTCTATCCCAATGCATGTTATTAATGTTAATTTTTTCCACTTATTTAAAAAATTTGTTGAAACCTGGTTATTGATATTGTTTTCATGGGCAGCCCAGGTGGCTCAGCGGTTTAGCGCTGTCTTCAGCCCAGGGCCTGATCCTGGAGACCCAGGATCAAGTTCCACATCGGGCTCCCTGCATGGAGCCTGCTTCTCCCTCTGCCTGTGTCTCTGTCTCTCTCTCTCTCTCTGTGTGTCTCTCATGAATAAATAAATATAATATTTAAAAAAAAGATATTGTTTTCATGAAAGATGAAAAGATTTTTTTTGTGCTGCAGGTTAAATTTTTAGATTGTGGTGAATACTCTTGGTGGTTTTACATTTATTCATTGGATTGGAAGAATACTGGGAAGCCCTTTTAAAAGTGTAGTGACATGTTGGGAGCACCTGGGTGGCTCAATCGGTTAAGTGTCTGCCGTTGGCTTAGGTCATGATCTTAGGGCCCTGGGATCAGAGGCCTGAGTCAGCTCCCTGCTTGTCAGGGAGTCTGTTTCTGCCTCTGCCTCTGTCCCTTCCCCTCCCCTCGTCCATCCCCCATCCACCCAGGATGGGTAGGAAATATCAGAAAGGGAGACAGAACATAAAGACTCCTAACTCTGGGAAGTGAACTAGGGGTGGTGGAAGGGGAGGAGGGCGGGGGGTCGGGGTGAATGGATGATGGGCACTGAGGGGGACACTTGATGGGATGAGCACTGGGTGTTATTCTGTATGTTGGCAAATTGAACACCAATAAAAAATAAATTTATTATTAAAAAAATTTTCTGTAATTGAAAATGTAAGCATACAAAAAAATAGTTGGAGTAATATAATGAACTCCCATGTAACTGATATCTAGCTTCAATTATTATTAACTCAGGCGACTTATTTTACTTTGAGGCAAATAATGGGGGCTTTTTTTTTTTTTTTTTTTAAAGGGATGTTTGAGCATGGTTAAATGAAGGAGGGAGGGGGAATGGAGTAAAGCCAGTGGAGAGAGAGATTGTAGATAACTGAGAAGGGAGGAACTAATGGAGCAGATTTCCTGAAGGCAAGAGGGGCTGGTATCTAGGGCATCAGAAGAGGGCAGCTTTGACTCTTTTAGCAGCAGGCAAAGAAAGAAAAGGATGCAGTTTCATGTAGATAAATGTATAACTTTCTCCTTGTGAAACCACTGTTTTATATCCCTGTCTTTTTGAAGGAAGTTTGTGAGAATGACAGCTTTGAAAACTACTTCTCCGTCATTGTCAATCCATAAAAAAGAACCCAACTCTTTATCATTTCATTTTATTTTTATCTTTTTTTGAAAGATTTATTTATTCATGAGACACACACACACACACACAGAGAGAGAGAGAGAGAGAGAGAGAGAGAGAGAGGCAGAGACACAGGCAGAGGGAGAAGCAGGCTCCATGCAGGGAGCCTGACATGGGACTCCCAGTGGGAGGCCTGCTTCTCCCTCTGCCTATGTCTTTGTCTCTCTCTGAATAAATAAATAAAATCTTAAAAAAAAAATTGGTTAGGCATTTAGTTATGCCACAAATTTGAATAAAGCAAAGTCCTCAACTTAGTGAGCATGTTGGCTAATAAGGAAGGATGAGGTAATGTAAGGCAGAGTGTGCTAAAGGCTTCAATTGTTCATATTTTAAAAAATTACTTCTTTATTTATTCATGAGAGACACAGAGAGAAAGAAGCAGATACACAAGCAGAGAGAATAGCAGGCTTCAGGCAGGGAGCCTAATGTGGGATTCGATCGGGGGACTCCAGGTTCACGCCCTGGGCCGAAGGCAGACGTTCAACCGCTGAGCCACCCAGGAGTCCCTTCAATTGTTCATATTTAACAAAGTAATAGGAAAGAGCAACAGAGAAATGAGATAGTAGTTTTTTTGATACTCCATATAACTAGTCACAAAACAAGATGTTTGAAGATGATTACTATGAATTATAAAGTAGAAAGAAACTTGTGAAGATTTAAAGGAATCTAAAAGTTAACAGAAACTAATAAATAATATACTTATTCTAGCAGATGTTTCAGGCTAGAATGTCTGGGAGGAAAAGAGAACTGAATCATTTCCAGTGCATAGTATTTTTATTTTCTGTTAAAACCTGACTTGTGGTCAAATTTTTCTTGTATATCAGCCTACTTTGAGTTTCTCTTATTTCTTATGCTGCAATATTAAAAATTCTTTCTCTTTTTTTTTTCTAGGAGAACATATAGATTATTGTGGGTACTCTGTTCTTCCTATGGCTATAGAACAAGATATGTTAATAGCTGTGGAGCCTGTGAAAACACAAACTCTTCAACTAGCAAATACAAATCCCTTGTACACGTGAGTATTTAGGATTGATACTATGTGTAATGGGGTGTGTGTGTATGTGTGTGTATTCATATCCAAATGAACTCTTTAGAAGAAATCAAATTTGTAATAAATCATTGAATTTATTGAAAATTTACATCTTAAAAAAAAAAGAAAATCTATATCTTACTTCCCAAAAGAGTCTAAGGCTTCTCTTTCATATTTTTCATTTGCTCATTCATTTGAGAAACATTTCCTGTAGACTTACTATGTGTATGGCATTGTTTTAGATACTGGGCCATACAAAACTTAAAATAACCCTGTCCTTTCCCCGAAGGTATTCATTATCTGTGTAGGTAGCTGTCTTCAGCCAAATCAGTGGTGGTGCCTTTCTGGTATTACTGGGGCACCCTCTAATTCTCTCGTCATAACATTTTATCACATTATATTATGATTACCTGCTTACTTGCCTGTATTCTCCCAGTAGATCATAAACTCTGTGACATCAGGTACTGTTGTGTCTCCAGTGCTGTAGGCTCAGTGTCAAACTTCAGGTCTTGTGCATAGTATACATAAGTTTCTAGTGCATATGTTTTATCAAGTTAGGGACATACTTTGTATTTCCTGTTGTTTTTGAGTTCTTAGTTTGCTGAGATTAAAAGAAATTTGTTAATGGGTATTGAATTTTATTAAATCTCTATTCAGTATTAAATAATGGTTTAAAAAAAGTACTATGAATTACACAGATGGGTTTTCTTTCTTTTTTAAGATTTTATTTATTTATTCATGAGAGGCAGAGACACAGGCAGAGGAAGAAACAGGCTCCCTGTAGGGAGCCTGATGCAGGACTCCATCCCAGGACCCCAGGATCATGCCCCGAACCAAAGGCAGATGCTCAACCACTGAGCCACCCAAGTGCCCCTGATAGGTTTTCTAATGTTGAGCTATTTTTGCATTCCCGGATATGTCCTACTTGCTTATAGTATAGTTTGATGGACTTGATTTGCTAATTACAAAAAAAGATTTAGGAATATGTTTGGCACCTTGTATTTTTGGCTTATTATTCATTGGCTAGTTTGCTTACAGTAATACTAGTTCATTCAGTGAATATTTTTTGTGTGCCATTAATAAGGCACAATACAGGTTGTGCAAAATACAGAAATTTCTGACTTTTATGTCCTAGCCTCAGCAATCAGACAACAAAAAGAAATAAAAGGCATTCAAATTGGCAAAGAGGAAGTCAAACTCTCCCTCTTCCCAGATGACATGATACTATACATAGAAAACCCAAAAGACTCCATCCCAAGATTGCTAGAACTCATAGAGCAATTCGGCAGTGTGGCAGGATACAAAATCAATGCCCAGAAGTCAGTGGCATTTCTATACACTAACAATGAGACTGAAGAAAGAGAAATTAAGGAGTCAATCCCATTTACAATTGCACCCAAAAGCATAAGATACCTAGGAATAAACCTAACCAAAGATGTAAAGGATCTATACCCTAAAAACTACAGAACACTTCTGAAAGAAATTGAGGAAGACACAAAGAGATGGAAAAATATTCCATGCTCATGGATTGGCAGAATTAATATTGTGAAAATGTCAATGTTACCCAGGGCAATTTACACGTTTAATGCAATCCCTGTCAAAATACCATGGACTTTCTTCAGAGAGTTGGAACAAATTATTTTAAGATTTGTGTGGAATCAGAAAAGACCCCGAATAGCCAGGGGAATATTAAAAAAGAAAACCATAGCTGGGGGCATCACAATGCCGGATTTCAGGTTGTACTACAAAGCTGTGGTCATCAAGACAGTGTGGTACTGGCACAAAAACAGACACATAGATCAGTGGAACAGAATAGAGACCCCAGAAGTGGACCCTGAACTTTATGGTCAACTAATATTCGATAAAGGAGGAAAGACTATCCACTGGAAAAAAGTCTCTCCAATAAATAGTGTTGGGAAAATTGGACATCCACATGTTGAATTCTTTAAAGAAAACTTTAAATTGCCTCAAACACAATTTTGTGTCATTATTTGTAAACATTTAAAACTGTCTGCATAATAATTTGTTGTATTGATTTACTCAAATTTACTTAACCATTCCCACCATCATAAATATATGGTTTCAGTTTCATTTTTTCTACAAAAGCAGAGCCTGAGACAGACCTGAATGAAAGTAGAGTATTTGGAATATGATCCCAGGTATGGAACTCAAACAACATGGAGAATGATTTAGGGAGGCAGAGATGATTCCTAAGGTAGGTAGTCCTTGCTGTAGGTAAGGGGCTTCATTCTACCAGCACTCCTAGGAAGTATGCAGCATGCCTCCCAGAATTGTCCATATGTTGTGCAACACTCATTGCATGGAGGTACCATAATTTATCTATTCACCATTGATGGGCATTTAGATAGCTTTTGGCTATTATGAACAATGCTGTTGTGGATATTTGTATACAAATCTATGTGTGGACATGTATTTCATTTTCTTGGGTAACTATCTGGGACTATCTAGTTCACCTTTTTAAGAACTTGCCTAACTGTTTTCCAAAGTGGTTGTACCATGTTTCATTCCTACTACTAATGTTCCATTTGCTCTACATTTTTGCTAACATGTCTTTTTAAAATTTTGGTCACTCTCATAAGTGTGTAGTATTACCACATTGTGTTTTTTATTTTTAATTTTAATTTCTGTAATGATGTTGAACATCTTTTCATGTACTTGTCACCTAGATATCTTATTTGTTGAAGGGCGTATTCAAATCTTTTGCCCATTTTTAAGCAGGATTTTCATTTACTATTGACCTGTAAGATTTTCTTTTATACTGTAGCTACAAGTCTTTTGTCAGATTAATATTTTATAAATATTTTCATCCAGTCTGTGACTTGGATTTTCATTTTCTTTACTATGTCTTTTGAAGAATAATAGTTTTTAACTTTGATGAAGTATAATTTATTCATTTTTTTCATGATTTATATAGTTTTAAAAAAGATTTAATTAATTTATTTGATATATAGGGAGAGAGAGAGAGAGAGAGAATGAGTGGAAAGGGAGGGACAGAGGGAGAGGGAGAAGCAGACTCTCCACTGAGCAGGGAGCCTAACTTGGGGTTCTATCTCAGGGACCTGGGATCATGGCATAAGCCAAAGGCCAATGCTTAACTGATTGAGCCACCCAGGTGCTCCTCATGGTTTGTAGTTTTTGGCTGTTTTTAAGCACCCTTTGCCAAACCCAAGGCACTAAAAGTTTTTCTAGTGTTTTCTTCTAGAAATTTTATGATTTTAGCACTTATATTTAGGTCTATGATCCACCTTGAATTAATATTTGTATGTAGCATGAGATAAGGGTTGAGGTTTATTTTTTTGCATATGGCTATCCAATTGTTTCCCACCATTTATTGGAAAGATTATCATTTCCCATTGAATTATCTTGGCAACCTTTGTTGAAAAGCAGGTGACAATAAATGTATGGATCTGTTTCTGGACTCTATTCTGTTTATTGTTGCATTTGTCTATCTTTTTTTAAAGATTTGTTTATTTATTTGAAAGAGAGAGAGAGAGAGAGCATGCACACATGCATAAACAAGGGGAGGGACAGAGGGAGAGGGAGGGAATCTCAAGGAGACTTCCCACTGAGCATGGAGCTCCACTCTGGGCTCGTTGTCATGACCCTGAGATCATGACTGAGCCAAAATCAAGAGTCAGATGCTTAACTGACTGAGCCATCCAGGTGCCCCATATATTTGTCTGTCTTTATGCCAATATCACATTATCTGAAAACCATAGCTTTAAAAAAATTTTTTTTTGACTACGGTTGATATACAATGTTACATTAGTTTCAGGTGTACAACATAGTGATCCAACTTCTTTATACCTTCTGTTATGCTCATAAATATGGCTACCATCTGTCACCATACAATACTATTACAATATCATGAATATATTCCCTATGCTGTGCCTTTTATTCTGGTGACTTATTCATTCCATAACTGGAAACCTGAATCTCCCCCTCTTTTTCATCCATTTTGCTCATCCCCTCACTCCCTTCTGGCAACCATCAGTTTATTCTCTGTTTTTAGATCTGGTTCTGCTTTTTGTTATTTATTCATTTGCTTTGTTTTTTAGATCACACATATAAGTGAAATCATATGGCATTTGTCTTTCTTAGTCTGACTTATTTCACTTTTCATAATACCTTCTATGTCCATCCACATTGTCACAAATGACAAGATCTCATCCATTTTACGGCTGAGTAATATTTCATTATATATATGTACTACATTTTCCTTATCCATTGATCTATTGTTGGACACTTAGGTTGCTTCCATATCTTGGCTATTATAAATAGTGCTGCAATAAACATAGGGAAGCATATATCTTTTTGAATTAGTGTTTTCATTTTCTTTGAGTAAATACTTAGTAGTGGAATTACTGCATTGTATGATGTTTCTTATTTTTTAAAGGATTTTATTTATTCATTTGAGAGAGTGTGAGAGAGAGCATGAGCTGAGGGAGGGGCAGAGAGAGAGGAAGAAGCAGACTCCCCGCTGAGCAGAGAGCCCAACACAGTGCTTGATTCCAGAACCTGAGATCATGACCTGAGCCAAAAGCAGACAACCATCTGAGCCACGCAGGTGCCCCACCTTGTATGATGTTTCTATGTTTAATTTTTTGAGGGACCTCCATATTGTTTTCCCCAGTGGCTGTATCGATCTATACTCCCACCAACAATGCATGAGGGTTCCTTTTTCTCCATGTCCTGTCCTTTTGATCCTAGCCATTCTGATAGGTGTGAGATAATATCTCCTTGGGTTTTGATTTGCATTTGCCTGATGATTAGTGATGTTGAGCATCTTTTTGTGTGTCTGTTGGCCATCTGTGTATCTATTCAGATCCTCTCCTCATTTTATAATTGGATTGTTTGGGTTTTTTGATATGAGTTGTATAATTTCTTTGTATAGTTTGGTTATTAACCTTTATTAGATATATCATTTGCAAATATCTTCTTCCATTCAGTAGGTTGCCTTTTTATTTTGCTGATGGTTTTTTTTTATTTTGATATAGTCCCAGTAGTTTATTTTTGTTATAATAAAAAATAAACTTGCCTGAGGAGACCTATCTTGAAAAATGTTGCTACTACTGATGTCAGAAATTATTGCCTGTGTTCTCTTATGGATTTTATGGTTTCAGATCTCACATTTAGCCATTTTGAGTTTGTTTTTATGCACAGTTTTAGAAGTGGGTCCAGTTTCATTCTTTTGCATGTAGTTATCCAGTTTTCCAGCACCATTCATTGATGAGACTGTCTTTTCCCCATGGTATAGTCTTATCTCATTTGTTATAGATTAATTGACAATATATGTGTGGGTTTAATTCTGGGCTCTGTATTCTCTTCCCTTGATCTAGGTGTCTGTTTTTGTGCCAGTACCATACTGTTTTGATTACTATAGCTTTGTAGTATATATTGAAATCTGGAATTGTGATACCTCTACTTTTGTTATTCTTTCTCAAGATCACTTTTGGTATTTGGGATCTTTTGTCCTGTACAAATTTTAGGATTATTTTTTCTAGTTCTGTGAAAAATGCTTCTGGTACTTTGATAGGGTTTGCATTGAATTTGTAGATTGTTTTGGATAATATGGACATTTTATCAATATTAATTCTTCCAATCCATGAACATAGAATATCTCTCCATATGTTTGTGTTGTCTTCAGTTTCTTTCATCAGAGGTTTATAGTGCAGAGTACAGGTCTTTCATCACCCTGGTTAAGTTTATTTCTAGGTATTTTATTCTTTTCAGTGCAATTGTAAATGAAATTGTTTTCTTACTTTCCCTTTCTGCTATTTTGTTATTAGTGTGTAGAAATGTTACCAATTTCTGGGCATTAATTTTGTATCCTGCAACTTTACTGAATTCATTTATTACTTTGAATAGTTTTTTTTTTTTGATGGAGTCTTTAGGGTTTTCTGTTTATAGCATCATGTCATCTGCACATAGTGACAGATTAACTTCTTCCCTACCCATATTGTGCCTCATTTCTTTTTCTTGTCTGAAAGCTGTGACTAGGACTTTCAGCACTATGTTTAATAAAAGTAGGGACAGTGGACATCTTGTCTTGTTTCTGATCTTAGAGGAAGAGCTCTCAGTTTTTCACCATTGAGTATGGTGTTAGCTGTGAGTTTTTCATCCATAGCCTTTATGATATTGAGGTATATTCCCTCTAAACCCACTTTGTTGAGAGCTTTTATCACAAACAGATGTTGAATTTTGTCAAATGCTATTTCTGCGTCTATTGAGTTGATCATATGATTTTTATCCTTCAGTTTGTGGATGCTATGATGTTGACTTGCGAATATTGAACCATCCTGCATCCCCAGAATAAATCCCACTTGATTGTGGTGAATGATCCTTTTAATGTATTGGTTAATGTGGTTTGCTAATTGAAAATTGTAGCTTTATAAGAAGTCCTGGAATCAGGTGTAAGACATATCTAACATTGTTTATCTTTCTCAAATTAATTCTGGCTATTCTAGATCTTTTGCATTTCCTTATTAATTTAATTTAATTTAATTTAATTAAAAATATTTTATTTATTTATTTGAGACAGAGAGAGAGAATGAGCCAGGGGATGGGGAAGAGGGAAAGGGAGAGGCAGATTCCACGCTGAACAGCAAGCCTGATGTGAGGCTCGATCCCAGGATCCTGAGATCCTGGGATCATGACCTGAGTTGGAGGCAGATGTCCAACCAACTGAGCCATCCATTAATAAGCCCCCCTTATTAATTTTGGAATTAGCTATTCAACTTCTATGAAAGAGCACACTGAGATTTTATTGGAGTTATACTGAGTGTAGAGATCAATTTGGGAAAAACTGACATCTTAATAGTATTTACTCCAATCTATGAGTGTGATATATCTGTCCATTTATTTAGGTCTTCTTCAATTTTTCTCAGAAATACCTTGTTGCTGTAAGGGTATATATCTTGTACATTTTACCTTAAACTTTTCTCTAAGTGTTTATTTTTAAAAGGATTTTATTTATTTATTTGAGATAGAGTGAGAGAAAGCAAGCATGATCTTGGGTGGGGGTGGGGCAGAGGGAGAGGGAGAAACAGACTCCTTGCTGAGTGGAGAGCCCAATATGGGGCTTGATTCCAGGACTCTGGGATCATGACCTGAGCCAAAGGCAGACACTTAACTGACTGAGCCACCCAGGCACCCCTAAGTTTTTTTTTTTTTTATGATACTATTATTGTAAATGGTCTAGCCCAGTGTCTGGCACACACAAGGTAGACATTGGGCAGAACAAGTCAATCACTGAATAAAATGTGTAGGTGGAAATAATCAATCTAGTAAATCGTAACTGTTCATTTTTAGGACTTTTTCCCTAGCATTCTGCAACATGGATGCAAGAGTGGAGAAAGCAGATGGGTGATACAAGTTAGGAATTGATGGGAAAATGTGTGCCTGTTTTTGAATCTTAGGAAATGGTTGGGCAGAGAGGCAAGACATGGATGCTAGAAAGAACAGACATGAAATAACTAGTCAAAGAGAAGTCTTTTCTATGACAGATTTAAGCTATGTTTCTAATTCTGTAGGAACTGGCACTTTTCAGCTTTTTCTTTGATATTTCTCATGTAGCTTCCTGCATCTATAACAAATTTTCTCCTCTTCTTCTTTCAGTATATCACCAGCCCTGACTCCTTCCTGGTTTTCTTTTCTTTGTGGTGACTTTCAAGATTTTGCTTAACTAGAAACAGAATCTGATCAGTTTTGCTAACATAATTTTATCTGCTTTCCAAATTATGTGACTTCTTGTTGACTGTGAGCAATATATTTTAACTTCTGTGGCTGACAGTAAAATGCTTGTGAGCTGGAGACATACTGTGTGTGTTCTTGGAGAGTCACTCAATCTCTCTGAGCTCCCAAGAAGGCCTCACCTCTCCACTCTAATATGCTGATTATAAAGTTGATGCCCTCTTGATCTCATATCCCATTCCATATTATACACCATCGTGTGACAATAGTGTGTGATTATGATTTGTGTTCATGTTTCAGCTAGATTGCAAATGCTTAGAAGATAAGCCCCTTGCCTTTTGCCTTTATATTCCTATGAATGCCTTGCATACTTAAATATTTTTTTAGAAGATGATGTGTCCATGTTATTCTTTTTTAAGATTTTATTTATTTATTCATGAGAGAGACACACACACACAGAGTGAGAGAGAGAGAGAGAGAGAGAGGCAGAGACACAGGCAGAGGGAGAAGCAGGCTTCATGCAGGGAGCCTGGTGTGGGACTCAATCCTGGGACTCCAGGATCATGCCCTGGGTGGAAGGCAGGTACTAAACTGCTGAGCCACCCAGGGATCCTGATGTGTCCATGTTACTGAATTAAGATAATGCATGGAGGGTACCTACTACAGGGTCTGGCGCATAGTGGGTGTTTAGTAAACTAGGTCGAAAGCATGTTCAGTCAATATAGGGAATGTTTCTTATTTCCTCACTTTTTAAATGACTCCCTCCTCCTCCATTTCATGTTATTTTGTCCTTTAGCTGATATAGAAGCCTATTTATCTATTTTTAATTTTGAGATAATTTTTGACTTACAAAGAAGTCACAAAATAATATAAAGAATTCCTACATATCAACTGATATGTTCTCAGTGCATGATATCAAGGAGGCACATGATGTCCCTTATTGGTGGTGTTAATTTTAATCATTTGGTTAAGGTGGTGTCTGTCAGATTTTTTGTCATAAGACAAAGAACTTTTGTCTTGCAAAGTATTTTTCCCTTTTCAATAAGTATCTGATGGGGAAATACTTTGAATCTATGTAAATATTTTGTTTCTTATCAAATTTTTACTCCCTAACTTTAGCATCCATTGATAATTCTTTCCTGACACAATTATCATGGAGTTTACCAAATAGTGATTTTTTAAATTTCTGTCATTTCTACTTCATCTATTATTTGGCATTTTACTCTAAGGAAGAGATTTTCCTTCTCCTTCATTTAGCTAGTTATTCATTTGTTAATTTGTATCAGTATAGAGTCATGGACTCTTATTCAATGAATTATGATACATTAGAATCACCATTACTTGTTTTGTTTTTTTCTGTCTTCTTCTTAAACTGTGCAGATGGTAAAATTTGATGGATGGCAGAGAGTATGGGGAGAGAAGTCTTTGAGTACCGTTACAGTTAGAGGTATGCCAAGCAGCAAACCCCAAGGATAAGCATTTAGTGATTTACATCAACATAATAAGGACCATCATGAAATTAAAAATGTTGTAGATTATGCTGAAGTATATTGGTTCCTCTCTGTTTCAGGAAATAGAAAGGGTCAATCAGATGTAGTTTAATTGTAAAGGTCACTATAACTTCCCTTTTAGCATGTGGGGGTGTATGTTGTTTTTGAACGGACTGTGAAGTACATAGATGAAAATAAGTCGAAAATGAAATTTCAGTATCACTGTCTTGGCACAAGATGGCAGCAGTAAGCCATTGATTTTGCAGCCTTTTTTTTTTTTTTTTTTGTTACCTTTAAAATTAATGGTGTCTTTTGTTTTTGCAGGGACTTCAGTACTAGTGCTAATAATATTCAGATTGACAAAACTAAGCCTCTGTGGCACAACTATTTCTTGTGCGGATTTAAAGGAATTCAGGTAAATTGGTTTATAAGGCAACTACTAGCTGTTGAACTTATAATGTGTATTATATATCAATAATTATTTTATTTTACTTTATTTTATTTACTTTATGTATTTTTTGGTCACCTTTCAATGCTAACTGATGTTTCTGTTCTATTTTGCTGATTTATATATTTCAGAGGATAATGCAGATAAGACTGTTCCTGGGTGGTGTCCACAGGGGCAGGAATGGTTGTTCATTGGTTACATCTGACAAAAATCCTTCTCTTTTTAAAATCTTTGTTCAAGTTTTCTTTTGAAGGATGCAATCTAGTAATATATATGTTCTGATGATATGTAGGTATGTAGTGTAATAGGATTTAAAATCCAACAGCCCTAGGTTTGAATCTGAGCTCTACTCAGCTGCCTAATTCAACCTCTAATTGTCAGGTTTGTTATCTGTATAATGATGTCTTTGCCATCCAGCAAAGAGTTGTTACAAAGATTACACAGTGCTTGACGCATAGTAGGCATTCAATAAGTAAACAACTAGTATTGTTATTACCACTTCAGATGGGGTTAAAAAAAAAGATGTAGTGATGAAGTTAGCTAGGATAAGCATTTTCCTTAGAAACATTGAATAATTACCACGACATCTCTAATGTCATGGGCAAGAACAAAAAAATGAAATGTTTCTACTTTTTCTCTGAATTAAAAAGTGTAAAGATGAAAAGAAAATTGATTTGCTAAATCATTTTGATTTTTTTGTTAAAATCCATGTTTTAGAGTTTGTATTCTTTACTGTCTGGTGGTCCTATATGAAACTTTGTCACGAGTAGCTTAGGACTCAGTGGCATATCCATTACAAAAAAGAATCACATTTATCTCTGATGTGTAGTCCTGTACTCTAGTTATGGTGGTTTTGGTCTTAAGAGTTCCTGCATTCATTTCTTTCTTTCTTTCTTTCTTTCTTTCTTTCTTTCTTTCTTTCTTTCTTTCTTTCTTTCTTTCTTTCTTTCTTTCTTTCTTTCTTTCTTTCTTTCTTTCTTTCTTTCTTTCTTTCTTTCTTTCTTTCTTTCTTTCTTTCTTTCTTTCTTTCTTTCTTTCTTTCTTTCTTTCTTTCTTTCTTTCTTTCTTTCTTTCTTTCTTTCTTTCTTTCTTTCTTTCTTTCTTTCTTTCTTTCTTTCTTTCTTTCTTTCTTCTTTCTTCGTTTTCCTTTGCCTTTTTCTTTTTCTTTCTTCTTCATCCAGACACATGGTAATAACTTATGGGAAGAGGTATTGGCAGCTTTTAAATCTTCAAGATATTTGGCTTATCATATGCATTAGTGGGAATTATGGTATTTGGAAGGATTTGCCTGGCAAATGCAATTTGATCTTCCTTATAGCAACATGCCTTTTATAGCATATGGGTAAAGTGACCTAAATACTGCATGTTGCTTTGGATTGTTTTTGAGAATTTGAGGTCTTACAGCCTTCTTTTTCGGTTTGACAACTTATGTGCAAAAGTAGGTTTGTACAATAAACTTTTGGCAGAGAAGTAATTTAAATGTTAGCTTGTTTAGAAACCTTCAAATTCAAATACTAGAAAATATCAGGATAATCTGTTTATATTAAATTGAACATGTTATCCTTTTGGGATAGAGCTATTACAGAATTTGGCAAAATCCATTTACATTTTTGAATCTGTTGTACATTTTAATTTAAACATTGTGTGATAAGTTTGTAAGTATGATTCACATTCAAGATACACTGTGGATCAGTTTATGGTTAAATATATAGCATTCTCCAAGGATTTTTTTTAAACAAGCTGTCTGATGTTCTTATGAAAGGGCATTGGCAGCAGCAGTATTTCAGTTTATAATTTGTTTGTATTTCTGGAAAGGAAATTTTTAGATGACTTGAAATCAAGAAGAGAAGTACATCCAACAGAATCTCTTTTTTTTTTTGTGGTGTGTGAGTCTTGCCAACATAGGAAAAAAGGACAAAAAAAAAAAAAAAAGGAAAAAAACAGCCTTTAATTTGCAGAGTTCTGTTGTTACTTTGGTTATTCTAACTAGTTTACTGAAATTTCTCCCTAGAATAATATGTATGATAAAATGCATAATTATGTAATATAATAGTATTTTGTATTTTGGTCTTGAGCTGTTTGAGTAATTTGCAAACACGATGGTACTTTTTCTAGAGGAGGAGATGGCCTTGCATTTATTTTTAATCCTAAACCACAAAGATTAAGATATAATCTTATAATATCATCCTAAGTGTCATCCTAGATATTCATCTAAGTATCCTGGAGATTTCCATCTTTAGATCAGAGTCTCATTATTTCTTTGGGCTTTCCTACTTGTAAAAATAAGAGTTTCTCTGCTTCGTTTAGAGTCTGTGTTCTCATTTGTGGCTGAATTCTAATTTGGCCGTCTTGAAAGCTACCATATGGTTTAACTGTATCTATAAACTCTAGTAAAAATCTGGATTTCCTCATATGGCTGACTTATATTAAATCATAGTGACAGTATGCTGGCCCATGTTTCTGACTGCAATGGAGAAGTTCTCAACCAGAAATCAGAGACCTGGGTCCTACTCCCAGCTCCCTATATGTAATGTTGGAAAAAACTTTTAATCTTTTGGTGCCTATGTTTTTCCATAAGTAAAATGAAACTGAAGAAATTTAGAACACTTTTTCTTCAGAGGACTTCTTGAAGAAAGATACTCAATAGAAACAAGCTAGTGCTTTGTGTTAGACTTTCACAGTCATGGTGTGTTGGGATGTGGTACATGGGATTTAACCTGCATTACTAATATTGTATATTTCTTCTCTTGCTACCTGAAAAATTGAATTATAGCTGTCTAATATTTTTTCTATATTTATTCAAATCAACATTCAAAGAAAAGATCATCCAAGGTAATTTTAAGAAATGGATCAATAGCTTTTTGTTGAACAAAGTAAAAAATAATCTTCAGATTACTGAACCCTATGGCCAAGAATCATTAAATGAAATGTCATGTATAGACTCAACTAAATTGGATTGTACAAGTCATTTCTATAAATAGCATAATAAGTCCATTGATAAACGTTTACTCTCTAGGGAACGAAAAGAATGTTTTACTTCTTCTCAAATCCAACACCAAAGTTACTAGCACTTTTTCTCCTTCTATTCTTAGGAACACTTTGGTCTTAGCAGCCTGACTGGAATGAATTGCTTAGTGGATGGAAACATCCCACCAAGTTCTGGACTCTCCAGCTCCAGTGCTTTGGTCTGTTGTGCTGGCTTGGTGACACTTACAGTGCTGGGAATGAACCTATCCAAGGTAACAAACTTGAATATGTTTACCTCACCAAACTCTCTCTTTCCAAGGCCATTAGTATCCGAATCTCAAAATTATAGTATCTTCGTTTGATTAAAAACTTGGCCTTATCTGAAAGGACTCTACACGTGGGCATGCTCTGTAACCTAAGAAATCAATAAGTCTTGCTTATGACAAACCATGATAAGATATCTGATACTTTGGAAATAATAGGCAGATATGTGAATAACTGTATTAAAATGTTCTTACATTAAGTGTGGAGTTTGAATGCATGGACATCTTTTTCGATCACTTCACTAACAAGTTCAGTTTAGACCAAGAAATCATAGGCCTCATTGTTGGACCTGCTTATTTTCAACCAAAACCTTAAATTAAATATTTGACAGGCACTGGGTAAAAAGGGTAAAGAGCAGGCAATAAAGGAACTGAACAGCATATCTGTTTATACTGGCAGGTTAGTCACTGACATAAACTTAAAAAAAAAATTGCATTACAAAGAGGAAATGCTTATTTAAAGGAAACATAAATCCTGCGAAAGGTTAGAAAGCCTCAATTTTACAAGTTCACATAAATCTCTGATTCTGCAGTTCAGAGCAGGTGTGCTCAGCTTTAATTAATGTTCTGGAGTTCTGGTTCAAGCAAAATGTTATCATAGGTTCTTTTTTATCCCATGTACATAGATGGTTTGGGGAGGGCATCAGGCAGAGCAAGAGAAAGTCAGCCATATGCTTTGTCTTCAGCCTGTTTCAACTGTCAGTTTGAAAATTTTATGTGTAAGAGGAAAAAGAGAAAGGATAAAGCAAAGGCTCAGATAGAGTTCTCCTTGGCTGTCATTTATAACTAACTACACGTTAGTTACCTCTTTGTAAGCTATGGCTTATTTGGTGTGAAGGGTAACTTACTTGTTTTTTATTTATTGAGAGGTAAGAAAGCAAGAGAAAGAAAGTCCATATGTAAAATGTACTTCCATTGGTACTATGTTTAATCTGATGGTTTATTTGTTTATTCTCTTGGTCATCATTCAACCATTATTTATTTAGTGGGTACTTTCTACCAAGTAATGTTCAAAGCATTGGAGCTATAATAGGTTCAGTTTTAATCCTCACAGTGCTTATGATCTAAAAGGGGAAGAGAGACAAGTAACAGGCAACTATAACAGAGTGTGATAAGTGGATAAGTAGTGTGCTCTGGTTGCACACTAAATGCAGATTTAGAGAGCATGGAGACTTCTAAGCAGAGACTTAAGGATTTGTAGATGATAATACTGGTAACATTGATAGGCATGTAATAGGTGGAGGGAAACTTGTGTGGGAATATTTAGAGTAAGAGTGATCATAGATTGTTGGAGGAACTAAAGGGGGCTTAATTTGGCTGGAGTAATTTGAATGACAGGATAGGAGACCAGGTGCTGGGGCTTGTAAACCATGTTGAGGAATATGGGCTTTGTCTTTTTAGGAGTGTAAAACCATTTCAGGCTTTTAGGAAGAATGTAACATGGTCTTACCTATATTTTATGAAGATCACTCTGGCTGTATTATAGAATCTAGATATGAGGATAGTAACAATATTAGTAGGAGGGAATTGATTTGGTCTAGGGAAATGGCAATGAGAATGGAGAGACCTGGATCATAGACTTAAAGTACATCTCAGACAGAATCAATAAGACTTGATCATTGATTGGGTATGGGGATGAGGGGCAGAAAAGAGTCAAGGATTTTACCCAGATCTCTGGCTTGGTGTGATTCACTGGAATAGGAATATAGATGAAAGTGAAATGTTGAATAGGGGGAATCTGTGGTCATGCTGATAGAGTTATCTAGTGTTTAGTCACAGACAATATTCTTGAAGGTCAGGAGGAAGATCTGGACTTGAGATGACCCATTTGAGAGTCATTAGTGTTAATTGGGTTTTGAAGCCATAGGAGTAGAGAAGAACATTCAGTGGAAGAGTGTAAGTAGGAAGATAAGGAAGACTAGGACAAGGGGAACAAGGGCTTGACAAGCATGAACATTTAAGGGATGGGCTGAGGAAAAGATGTCCACTAAAGAGACTCAGAAGTAATCAGATAGATAGAAGGAAAATAAAAAAAGATGAGACAACAGCAAAGACAAGGAAGAGAGTATTTCATGAAAGCAATGGTGTCTAATGCTACTGAGATGTCAGGTAAGACAAAGACTAAGAAGCATCCATTGGATTTAGCATCAGAGAAATTGAAGAAAACCTTGGCAAGAACAGTTTAAAATAGGAATGAGTTAAAGGGTCTATGAGAGGTGAGAAAGTGGGTAAGTTCAACTGGTACAAAAAAATCTGACTGTGCTGGTGAAAGAGATAATCTGATGTCTGTGGTGAGGGTGAGGTCAAGGAATTCATTTATTAATGAAAGGATTGGTGAAAAAAATTTTTTTTTGCATTTTTTTGGGCCTTTAATGGTTTCCTTTAGTATCTAAGAGAAAAGAAGAAAAAAATGTTGAAAAATGTTGAAAAAACCCAATTGAAACTTTGGAATTAATTTTAGCTATCTCTGTGTTTTCAAAGTCAAAAATAGCAAATGTGTTGGCATGAAAAGAAATACATGGATCAACAGAACAGCATAAAGAGCCCAGAAATAAACCCATGCATATATGGTTGATTAATTTATGACAAAAGTGTCAAGAATATATAACGGGGAAAGGACTGTCTCTTCAATAATTGATGTTGGGGAAAGCTGGACAGCCACATGCAAAAGAATGAAAATTGAACTGCTGTCTTATACCATACACAAAAATTAACTCAAAATGGATTAAAGATTTGAACACAAGACCCGAAAAACTCCTAGAAGAAAACATAACCATTAAACCCCTTGACACTGGTGTTGGTAATAATTTTTTGAATTTGACAACAAAAGCAAAGGTACAAAAACAAAAATAAACAAGTGGGACTACATCAAAATAAAAAAAAAACTTTTGTACAGCAAAGGAAACCATCAACATAAGAAAAAGGCAATGTACTGAATGGGAAAAAATATTTGCAAATATTTATCTGCTAAGGGGTTAATATCAAATATAATAAAGAACTCATATAATTCAGTAGCATAAGAACAAATAATATGATTAAAAATGGGGACACCTGGGTGGCTCAGCGGTTGAGCATCTGCCTTTGGCCCAGGGCGTGATCCCAGGATGCTGGATTGAGTCCCACATCAGGCTCTTTGTGGGGAGCCTGCTTCTCCATCTGCCTATGCCTCTGCCTCTCTCTCTCTCTCTGTGTCTTTCATGAATAAATAAATAAAATCTTTAGAAAAATAAAAATAAAAATGGGCAGAGTGTCTGAATAGACATTTTTCCAGAGAAGACATACAGATGGCCAACGGACACATGAAAAGATGCTTAACATTACTTATCATCAGGGAAATGCAAATCAAAACCACAATGAGATATCATCTCACAACTATCTGAATGGCTAGTATCAAAAAGAGAAGAAATAAGTTGTTGGTGAAGATGTGGAGAAAAGGAAGCCCTTGTGCACTGTTGGTAGCTATGTAAATTGGTGCAGTCACTATGAAAAACAGTATGGAAGTTCCTCAAAAAATTAAAAATAGAGCTACAATGTGCTCTAGCAATTGCATTTTTTGGTATTTATCTGAAAAAATTGAAAATGTAAACTTGCATCCCTATGTGCAATTATATACACCCCTATGTGAAAAACGATATATGCACCCCTATGTACACTGAAGCATTATTTATAATAATAAGGATACAGAAAAAACCTAAGTATCTGTTGGTGGATGAATGAAGAAAATGTAGTGTATATGTATAATGACATATTAGTCAACCATAAAAAAGAATGAAATCTTGCTAATTGTAACAATATGGAGGGAACTTGAGAACATTGTGCTCAGTGAAATAAATCAGATAGGAAAAGACAAATATGTATGATTTCACTTGTCCAGTCTAAAAATATATTTTTTAATGTTTTCTTTTATTATTTTCATTTTTAGAGAGGGAGAGAGAGGTCAGGGAGGGGCACAGGGAGAGGGAGAGAGAAAATCTGAAGCAGATTCCACGCCCAGTGTGGAGCCCAGTGTGGGATTCAGTCTCACAACCCTGAGATTATGACCTAAGCTGAAATCAAGAGTTGGATGCTTAACTGACTGAGCCACCCAGGTGTCCTTAAATTTTTAAACCTAAGCTAATAGAATACAGAGAACAAATTAGTTGTTGCCAGGGGCGGTGGTTGGGGAATGGGTGAAATGGGTACAGGGAGTCAAAAGGTATAAACTTCTAGTTACAAAATAAATAAATCATGGGATGTAATGTATAGAATGGAGTATAGTTAACAATACTGCATTGCATATTTGAAAATTGCTAAGCAAGTAAATCTTAAAAGTTCTCATCACAAGAAAATAAAATTCTATAATTATGTATGGTGATGAATGTTAAATAGACTTATTGTGGTGATCATTTCACAATATATACAGATATCAAATTACTATGTTGTATGTCTGAAACTAATATAAGTATGTCAGTTATACTTCAATTAAAAATTGAATAAAAAATAACAAATACATTTTTATCAGAACTGACTCCATTGTCTAAGGGGAACAATATATATATCCTAGCTTTCTCTGCTAGTTTAAGTTGCATGTATAATGCTTATATTTCATAGGGGCTTAGCATCATTATTTGGAGAGTTTCTTTGCTATAGTAAGAATCTTAACTGAAAGGAAGCCTAATTTTCTCAGAGCCTTTATAGTTAAGTGCCAATTGTTGACATAGAACATAAGAACTCAATGGACTTTAGAGATGAGCTAGTTCAAACATTTTTTAAAACTGATGTATCAGTCAGTGTCCAATAAGGAAGAAATGGCACTCAGAGTATAATTGAAAACAGTTTAATAAAGAGACTATTTACAGAGATGTAGGCAGGGTCAAAGGAACCAACTAGAAAGAGTTCCCTTGTGAAACCAGGAGCTATTATACTGTAGGGGCTATGGCTATAGAGTAATGTTGCCAAAGATGCAATGAGGCAGGGAAAGAGTGAAGTGGGTAGGAATGGCAGTGAGTGGAATGGGAGAGGAGAGTTGTCCATAGAGGTCAGTCTTCTGGGGCACAGAGAAGTGTGAGAATGGAGGGGCAGGACGGCAAACAGAATAACCAGCCTATCTGATAAGAAAGATAAATCCCACAAAGAGATTGATCACTTATCTCTTCCAATTGATGAATAATCCCCTCCCAATTAATATGTACACCCAGTGTTCCCTATTAAGTTGCAGATAGTAATTACTACAAATGAGATATGACAAGTAGATATGGAATTTGTTAAGTCATTAATAAATGAAATATTGTATGTCTGAAATCACTAAAACAAGAAATTCTGGAAGACTGAAATTACAAATGAGAAGGAAACTGGCAGGAGAGAATATGATGTAATAAAAAGACCTATGAAATAGAAAGGTTTCAAGATGCCAAACCAAAGAACATATCTACTCTTTCTTTCTCCAGCCCTCATTTATTTTTTTCTCAAAAAAAAAAAAAAATCATCCTCAAACCATAGAGAAAGCAAGAAAAAGGAGGCACAAGCTCCATCTTTGATAAATCAAGGTGATATAAGTAACCCTAAACCACAAGATATAAAGATGGAAAGTAGGTGGAAGGATGGTGCATGACTTAGCAGAGTGAAGAAATGTCAGAGCCAAGTGCCAGTGAAAGGAAATGCAGATGGAAGGCAAGTTGACTCACAGTTGTCTGGAAAGGCTTAGGAATTCGAGGCACCCAGTACCATAGAAAGTAGGGTGATATGGTGAGTGGGACTCTATTTGAAAGCTTTTATGAGGAGAAGATAGATCTTTAGAGCCTACTCTTAACTCCATAAACAAGGAGACCATTCCCCACCCCCAGTTTTGTAGGCATCTCTGGAGAAACAATCAGAGATAGTCTGGGGACACTGAGCACTGAGAAAGTCACTGATGAGAATAGAATTCAAAACTGGGGGATTACAAGACATTCTACATTTGAACAGTGAAATTCCCAACTCTCTTCCTGTTCTCAGCTCTAACATACTGGCAGTCTTACCACTATGCCAGGAATACTGGACGATCCTCCTCAGAAGAAATGGAACCATCCTGGGGAAGAGACCTATAGATACTGACATTTCACCAAATGTGACTTCCTCCCACAAAAATTTTCCAGCTACCTATAACCTGATTAGAGGCTCGCGTACAAAGTTTCAACTCACCTTTCTGGTGATTCACTCTTAAATATGAAAGGGCATCAAAAGATAATCAGACTTTGGAAGAAAGCTTCCAACATGAAGCAAACAACCAGAGAAACAAGGATTAAAAAAGGAACTCAGTGAAAACAGAGACAATGTTGAGAGTAGGAAAATGCTTCAAAGAAACCATGATATCCTCAGAGAGATAAGAGAAAATGTTGAAAAAGAGCAGTTTTATTTTTTTGAAACGGACCAAACAATAAGAGCTTTTTTTTTTTTTTTAAGATTTTCTTTATTTATTTATGAGAGAATCAGAGAGAGAGAGGCAGAGACATAGGCAGTGGGACTCGATCCCAGGTCCCCAGGATCACGACCTGAACCAAAGGCAGATGCTCAACCGCTAAGTCACCCAGACTCTCCAAGAAAGAGCTTTTGAATATTAAAAATATGATAGCTAAAACAAAATGTTCAGTGACAGGATTGGAAGAACTCTCTGATAAAGTAGGGGAAAAAGAGACAGACAATAAGAGAGAGAAAGAAAGATTTATAGATCAGTTCCAGACATTTATTATGCAACTAGTAAGGAAAAAAAGAGAAAAGAGTCATTAGAAAATTATATTAAAAAAATAATATTTCAAAAAAAATAAAAAATAATATTTCTCTAAAGTGAAAACATGAATTATCACATTGAAAAAGTGCTCAGCATAATAAATGAAGATAAACAAATTATAACTCCACAATTTTTTTTTTAATTTTTAAAAAAGAAAAGAAAAAAAAACAAAGTACATCATCTGGGAAGTTTGAAACTTAAATGTTAATAGAAGACACACTAACAGCTGATTGAGAAAAGAGGAGAGAAAAGAAGGGAATGAAATTTAATTTATCAAAAGTAGTTTTGGAAGATAGAAGGCAATAGAGTAGTATAATGAATTACAATAATTTGAGTTACAATCTTCAAAATATAAATGACTTCTAGTTTAGAATAAATGAATTGATCAAGGATAAAGATGGAATAAAACATTCTCAGACATGTAGCATAAAAGACTATAGGACATAATCCACCAAAACCAGGGAATAAACCAAGGAGGATGACATGGGAACTAGGAAATGGGAAATCCAATATAGTAGAAAGGAATTGGGTATTTATAGAACATTGGTTAAGACATACATAACACCCATGACACCCGGAAGCTTAGGAAACAGTAAAGATTAGAACCAGGAAAGGGAGGGAAAAAATGGAATTGATAAATATTATCAGGAAAAAATAAAATAACAAGTGGTAAATCTGACATGTTTGACTATATGGAAAAATGAATTGAGAGTGATTTTACAGAGTTATTGTTTGGGGTAAGAAGGCTTAGTTGGACCTGCAAATAAAACTAAGGAAATGAAGAAATTAGGCAATTATTAAGTATAGGAAAAACACAAAAATAATTGTTCCAGAAAGGAAGTCAACAATTTTTCATGACTTGGCTCCTAAGTGAACACTAGTCTCAATAATAAATACACCAAATATGGATTTAAGCAATAATTTTTGGCATAAATTTAGATTAGGAGGAAGGGAAAGTCTAAGAGAGAAAAATCCTTACTCTAATATGAAGGCTGTAGATAAAGTTTAAAATGGAATAGCAAGGAAATAGTATTTTACTCAGCTTATTTGATACTTTTTCTCAAATTTAAATATTTTTTCTTTTTAAAATGTTTTTAAAAATTTAAATTCAATTTGCCAACATAGAGTATAATACCCAGTGCTCATCCCATAAGTGCCCTCCTTAATGCCTGTCACCCATTTACCCCATTCCCCCACCCACCTCCTCTTCCACAGCCCTTTGTTTCCCAGAGTTAGGAGTCTCTCATGGTATGTCTTCCTCTCTAGCAAGAGCTAATAGTGGAAAGTGACTCTGGGCATGCTGCACTGGGATGGGGATGAGACGGGGGAGAACTATGTTGTTTTAAGCCTTGCAGCTCCTTTGATCTTTTAGATTATGTGCATATATCCCTTTAGCAAAAGTAAAAATTAACTGAAAATAAAGAAAAGGATGGTAAGAATGGGTGAATGGAAGGTAAAAGTAAGGGAGGGGAATTGGAGGGTGGACATGAAGATGCAAGAAAGGGATTCAAGGCATCATAGTTAGAGATTGAGAACAGATGAGCTGTTGGGGCGAGACCAGTTCAGAACAGCCTAGGGAGAGGCTTGCTGATGGGATTTGGGTGAAAGGATCTAAGAAAATACAGGCGACTTCCACTTAACATGAGGAGTCCATTCCAAAAATCAGTTGTTCTGCAAAAACTCATAGGCCTAATTCTTATATTTTAATTAGGAGAAATTATAATGCATTACTCTCAACTCAGAACCTCTGCCTAATTTCCTACTATGTTACAAAAACACAGTAAAAATTCCTCCATGTAAGTAACACAGAAATACAATGAAAAATACTTAAAACAGTCTTCTAGGACATGAAACCATTAATTTGATTGTTAAGAAGCAGTTACTTTACATAGTAATACACTGTATGTCTTCTTGAGGACACCTGGTATCCCAGTATACTGTACATTATTTTGTACAATGTTGTTTTTAGGCTTTAGGATGTAAATATATGTATATTTACATAAATGCCTTTAAAAAAATGTTGTATTGAGAGATATATATAGCCTATGAAGTTTGAGAATCAAAAAACCACGTGTTCTAACAGGAAAATGTGAAGTAGTGAGGCATTCTGCATGCTTGTGCCTTTTTAGCTCATGATTCAAGTTGCTCTAGACTTGTGTTTAGTTTCTGTCTGTTCTTGAAATGTCCTTAGATGCCAAGAATGAAGGACCAAGCTCCCTTTAAGGATCTTAAATTAGAGGTAGGGGGCTGGCTTGGGAAACAGGTTGCAACTCTGGAGGCTAGCCTTGGATAGTAAGGTGTGTTAGGTGGACTTCCACCCACAAATTCTTTCTTCTATTAGCGTGGGGGTAGGGTAGGGTGTAGACTCTGAATTCAGGAGATGGTAGACTGAGTAAGTGATGTTCAGAAGACCTATTTTGGAGGAGTGAGGGGTATAAAAGAAGAATATAGGGCTGAAGTCCATCCTAATGTTAAAGTCTAAGGAGGAGAAATTCCCTATGAACTTGGTTGATGAGGGTTGAAATGACCAGCAGGGAGCAGTGGGGTTGAAGGGCATTCTGTACACAGTTATCTTTTGGCAGTTGTCAAAAATACAATTCATGTGACGCCTGAGTAACCTGGAATGTGGATTGGGGATAAAAGTTTCCCTTGAGGGTTCTGTTCACAGAGGAAACTGGAGAAGCTCATAGTTAGGCATCAAAAATCCTGTTTGTTATTGAGAAGCCTAATAGAAATAACACTAGATTTGTGAGGGAGTGCTTCACAGAGAAGATAGGCTTTTCAGCCATGTATGAACTTCCTATCCTAAGTCTTGGTGACAGCATTCAGTGACATTTATTAAGCACCTACCATGTGCCAGGCATTGTTCTAGGCAGCAGGCATACAGCTGTAAATAAAATTGATGAAGCCCTGGCTTTCATCTAACTTATATAGTGGTGGATAGGTGGTGATGGCAGATAATGAACAGCTATACAAATAACTATATAATATAATATCAGCAATGGCTATGAAGAAAAATAGGCTGTAGTGAGGGGAAGTTGCTATTTTATTTTATTTTATTTTATTTTTTAAAAGATTTTATTTATTTATTCACGATAGACATAGAGAGAGAGAGAGAGGCAGAGACACAGGCAGAGGGAGAAGCAGGCTCCATGCAGGGAGCCCAACGCGGGATTTGATCCTGGGACTTCAGGATCACGCCCTGGGCCAAAGGCAGGCGCTAAACCACTGAGCCACCCAGGGATCCCCAGAAGTTGCTATTTTAGATGAGGAGTCTGAAGTCCTCCTTAAGGAGGAGACATTTTAACAGAGTCTGAGGAAGTGAGCACAAAAGGAAAGCAGAAGGAACAGCACATCCCAAAGCCCTAAGGCTAAAATGTGTTTGTCCCGTCCCAGGAATAGCAGAGGCCAGTGTGGGGAGGTGTGGGGAGTGGGGAGAGGGCAGGGTGGCAGGAAGTGAGCTGAAGAGTGGTGATCAGAGCCCACACTGTCACTCACATTGTGTAGAATCTTCTTTGGATTTCATTCCAAGTATAATAGAAAGACTTTGAAGGACTGTGAGCTGAAGTGTCAAGACATGATTTACATTGAGTTGGAGGTACCATACTGTACTCTATACAGGCCAAAGCACCTGTAAAAAGACAAACAAAAAGAAAAGTAGAGAAACAGCCAATACCCTTATGGAACTTCAGTGCACATAGTGGAATACTAACAGAAGACTTATTGAGGATCTAACTCATATGAGTTATGAAGTATTTTATGTGTAAATGGAGAAGAGGGTTGTAAGAATGGCTACTTGGCAACATTAAATGGGGAAGTTTTCAAATAAGTGTTGAGTTCTAAAAAAGGAAGGGGTGGCTGTGTCTTGACGCAAAATACTGGGAGGGGCCTGGGGAATTTTGGGCAGAGTGAACTCTTAAGTGTATTGTAACAGTTCTCTGAGCCAGGCTGATAAAAACGTGTTAGCCAAGGCCTAGAAATTCCTATGCTGCCTCATGAAATTCCTTTTCAAAACTTTAAGTGATGACACGATGTTTTCTAGTTGCTTGAGTCCCTCTACAAGTTTAGATAACTTAATTTCAGGGGCAAGTTAGTTGTTTAGACATGAATTGGTCCTCTTTCAGAGGAGTGTTTTGGTGTTTGAAATCCATACTATACAAGGGATCTTTGAGGTTCAGAAGCATGGTCAGTGTAAGCTCAATATTTTGTGCAAATATGTCCAAGTTTTCATTTACCAAGTTTCCGGAGAAAGTATAAGGATATACTTTTCTCTGCATATAGTTACATTTAAGTTAAATATTTCTTGGCCTTCAGAATGAGATCTTGTCCTACAAGGTCTACATGAAAATGAGAAGCCTCTCACAATTACACAAAAGTTTAAAGTATGAGGAGAATGTTTTAGTAGCAATTTGCTATATAAGAACAATCAGAAAACAGTTTGCATTGTCACTAATTATTATGTTTAGAAGTCTATGGAAGGACATTGTTTCAGTTTGTATAGAATAACAAAAGCCTCCTCCATATAATGGTTAAGGAAAATAGTAGTTTAAAACATCCCAGCCAGATGTGGATTGCTGATGAACGGCAGCAGACACAGACGGCAGCAGCATGGCCTCTAAGGAGATGGTAAATCTAGAATACAATCTTTGAAAAGGACCTCTTAATTAAGTGTTGGATATGGAATAAAGCCATGTGTTCCCCATGATATTAAGTACCCCACATATGTGCATAGTCCTTACCTACTACATTTACTGTATGCAGAGAAATTAACTAAAAATGAACATACAAGGATAAAATAACCTGGTACAAAAACCAGGAGGGCTGAACATTAGTACTGGGTGGCCTATGTTTCAAAATGTTTGAAATTTAAAGTTAATATTGTTAATATATGTAAATATAAAACCATTCATATAGTTTTATCAATAAAAAAAGAACCAAGTTTCTTTTAATTGTGTGGCATTGTGTTTGTATCCCTCATTATATTCTTTTTTTTTTTTGGGAGTATTGGAGACTGAATCATTTATTTAATAATTTTGAATAATTTAGATTCACTAGGATGCTGTGACTAAGCTACTTGCAGATTAGAAGCCTTGCTTTGCAGGGGTTTTTAGGTCACCTCTGTTTTTTTTTTTTTTTTTTTTTTTTTTTCCATTTCCTTTACTAGGTTAAATACGTGTTTACCTTTAGCATAAACTAAGGCAAACAAGACAAATTAGGGAGCAACAGATTGAAAGAATATGGTTCACTGTTTCCAAGTGGTTTCACATGAAACCACTATTGCTGAAAATTCATGCATATGGTTCGGTTGTGTTTTGAACTCTTGCTGTGATCCTCAGATCCTTATCATTATTAGGTCACTGTGTTTCAAGGCCTCCAAGCTTGGATTTGTACCCAGGAATAAGTTATATGTTATATGTTATCTAGTAGTTAAAGAATCAACTGGAACAATCCCCATGATATTAAGTACCCCACATATGTGCATAGTCCTTACCCACTACATTTACTGTATGCAGAGAAATTAACTAAAAATGAACATACAAGGATAAAATAACCCCCCTAAAAATTCAGAGAGGTTTGTCATCTAATTCCATTCATTTATGTTTCACAGAGGTGATGGTAGCCATCTTGATCAAGAATCACTCTATGCTGATCCCTAGACTAATTGATAGAGTAAGCAAGACAATCAATGAAAGGCTCTCTAGACTTTGTCTCCCTTCATGACCAATTTGCTTTGTAACTTGTATAAATTCTTCTTTTTTAAGATTTTATTTGTTCATGAGACATACAGAGAGAGAGAGGCAGAGACATAGGGAGGGGGAGAAGCAGGCTCCTCATGGGGAATGATACAGGACTCAATCCCAGGACCCCAGGATCATGACCTAAGCCAAAAGCAGATGCTCAACCACTGAGCCACCCAGGTGCCCTTGTATTAATTCTTTATTCCTTGATTCCTAAGTGTAAGAGAGTAGCTGTTCCTTTAAGTTCACAGGGGTGAACTTGTTAAGTGTGCCAAATATCTCAAGTTCTTTGACCTTCCTAATAGAGGATTTTAGAAGAAGTTTAGGGGAAGAGGTTAGCAAAAAAAAATAGATAAGGTAGGAAAACAAATTTGTAATCACGGAGATTTTTGTACCTGTGAAATTTTTTGGTCATGGGAATAAATAATAATGAGACACACCACATTGTGGAGAGAAGAAAGTGACCCTCAAGGGAAAAGAAAGGTGAACACATAGGGTCTGTTGAAGGCATGAATGCAGTTCTGGAGATACAAAGATTTGGTGGTTACTACTGAAAAATATGACCTTCAGGTTATGTTAGAATTTTTTTTTAAGATTTTATTTATTCATGAGAAACACACAGAGAGAGGCAGAGACATAGGCAGAGGGAGAAGCAGGCTCCATGTGGGGAGCCCAATGTGGGACTCGATCCCAGGATCCTGGGATCATGACCTGAGCCCAAGGCAGACGCTCAACCACTGAGCCACCCAGGCACCCCAAATTGTGTTAGAATTTATGTGAGAGTAAAGGGTATCTTTTTTTCATTACTAGTAAGCACCTGGGTGTTTTATAAATACTATCTCTAACATTATGGTAGCTTTGCAAAGTAAGTTTTATTGTTTCAGTTTTGCAGAGGAAAATATTGAGGCTCAGAGAATTTATATAACGTGACCAAAGACAGATTGGCCATGAATGGATTGTCTGGGTTCCAGGTCAGATAGATTTGATTCAAAATCCAGTAGATACTTTTACCACTTAGCCACACTGTCACCCATAGTAATGTAGTTAGTATTGCAAACATAGGGAGCACATTGGAGAGGAGTCCAGTTTTAAGATTCTGTGAGCTTTCTGATGTCCTAACATAGTGAAAGTGAACTATAGTTTTTCATGTGTATGCTTAATAATGTGAATTGAATATTTTTAAATAGGTTGACAGATTTTATACTCTTTGTCAAGATAATGATTATTTTTTCAAATTCTGATATAGCAGAAGCAAATTATTGGATGCTTAAGATACAGAAAATCATGGGTCCCAGATATAGTCCTTGGTTTTAATGAGCTTACAATTTAGTTGAGGAGATTAGATTAGTATAAATTAGAAATGTCACATAAAAGTAGCATGTATAAATTCTTTCAAAGAATATGAAAAGAGAGAACATTTCCCAATTTCTTTTATGAGGCCAGCATAACCATGTTATCAAACCAAATGTGATACCTTGATATCAAATCTGACAACGACATTATAAGAAAAGAAAGTTACAGGTCATTATTTCTTATGACTTAGATGCAAAAAATTCTAGACAATGTTATTAGCATATTTAATCCAGTAATATAATAGGATGATATATCATGGCCAAGTTGAGTTTATTCCAAGAATTAAAATCAATGTAATTTATATTAACAGAGTAAAACATATGGTAATCTAGATAGATAAAGGAAGGCATTTGATAAAATTTAACATTCATTTATGATTAAAAAAAAACCCCACTGAGCAAATTAGAAATAGGATTCATAGAGTGGCAACCTTTGGCAAACTCTTGCCTCCACAGATGCATAAAACCTCATTTCTATCAACATTCTTCACCAGAGGTTACACCTGGCAGAGCTACACCAACATAACGTTTTCACCTTTTACATAAGAGTTCACTTTTGGTGTCTTACTCTCTGTGGATTTGGATAAATTTATAATGACATGTATCCTCATTATAGTAGCATTCAAAGTGGTTTCATTACCCTACAGATCCTCTGTGTTCTCCTGTTTCTCCCTCTCCTCCCTAACCCTTCGTGACCACTGATTTTTTTTTTTTTTTTACTGTCTCCATAGTTTTGTTTTTTTGCAAAATGCCATAGAGTTGACACCATATATTATATAGCCTTTTCAAACTGGTTTCTTCCATTTAGTAATATGCATTTAAGTTTCCTCTATGTCTTGATATAGCTCATTTCTTTTTAACACTGAATAACATTTCATTGTGTGGATGTTACACAGTTTATCCATTCACCTACTGAGGGGCATCTTGGTTGCTTTCAAGTTTTGTCAATTGTGACTAAAGCAGCTATAAACATCTATGTGCAGGCTTTTGTGTGGGCATAAGGTTTCAACTCCTTTGGGTAAATTATAAGGAGTGCAATTACTGGAATATATTAAAAGAATATGTTTAATTTTGAAAGAAATTATCAGTCTTCCAAACTGGTTATATCATTTTGCATTCCCATGAGGAATGAATGAGAGTTCCTGTTGCTCTACATTTTCACCAGCACTTGAAGTTCAGGATTTTGGTCATTTTATTAGTCATGTACTGATATCTCATTGTTGGTTTTTTTTGTTTGTTTGTTTGTTTGTTTTAAAGATTTTTATTTATTTATTCATGCAGAGATGTAGGCAGAAGGAGAAGCAGGCTCCCTGAGGGGAGCCCGATGTGGAACTTGATCCTGTATGTCTTAATGACATATGATATGGAGCATCTTTTCATATGCTATTTGCAATTTGTATATCTTCTTTGGTGAGGCATCTCTTAAGGCCGTTGCCCCCTTTTTAAAGCAGATTGTTTATTTCATATTGTTGGGCTTTAAGATTTTTTTGTATATTTTAGATAACAGTCCTTTATCAAATGTGTCTTTTTTTTTTTTTTCAAATGTGTCTTACTCCTAGTCAGTGGCTTCTCTTTTTATTCTCTTGACATTGTCTTTTGCAGAGCAGAAGTGTTTAATTTTAATGAAATCCAGATTATTAATTCTTTTTTTTTTAATGGACTGTGCTGTATCTCAGAAGTCATTGCCAAACACTAAGTCATCTAGGTTTTCTTCTCTGTTATCTTCTTGGAGTTTAGTAGTTTTGTTTTACGTTTAGATCTGTGATCCATTTTGGTTTAATTTTTGTAAAGGTAGAAGGTCTGTGTTTAAGATTCCTTTTCTTTTTTGCATGTGGATGTCCAGTTGTTCCAGCATTATTTCTTGAAAAGACTATCTTTGCTCTATTGTATTGCTTTTGCTCCTTTGTCAAAGATTCTGTCCCATTGATTCTCTATTCTGTCCCATTGATCTAATTGTCTGTTCTTTTGTGAATACCAACTGTCTTGATTACTGTAGCCTTATATTAAATCTTGAAATTGGGTGGTGTCAGTCCTCCAATTTTATTTTTCTCCTTTAATATTGCGTTGCTATTCTGGATATTTTGCCTCTCCATATAAGCTTTAGAATCCATTGATAACCACAAATTAACTTGCTGGGATTTTGGTTGGGATTGCACTGAATCTATAGATTAAGTTGGAAAAAAATTAACATCTTGATAATATTGAGTCTTCCTATTCAATGAACATAGAATATCTCTCCATTTATTAGGTTTTGATTTCATTTGAGTTTTATAGTTTGCCTTGTAGAAGTCTTATTATACATATTTTATTCAATTTATACTGAAGTATTTCCTTTTTTTAGGTGCTAATGTAAATGGCATTGTATTTTAAATTTCAAATTCCACTTGTTTATTGCTAATATATAGGAAAATGATTGACTTTGTATATTAATCTAGTATGTTACAACCTTGTTATAATTGCTTGCTAGTGGGGCACCTGGGTGGTTCAGTGGTTGAGCATCTGCTGTTGGCTCAGGTCATGATTCCGGGGTCCTGGGATCAAGCCTCGCATCAGACTCCCCACAAGGAGCCTGCTTCTCCCTCTGCCTATGTCTCTGCCTCTCTCTCTGTGTCTCTCATGAATAAATAAATAAAATCTTAAAAAAAAAAGTTGCTTGCTAGTATCAGAATCTTTTTTTTTGTTGTTTCCTTTGTATTTTCTACATAGATCATCATGTCATCTGCAAAGAGACAGTTTTATTTCTTCCTTCCCAATCTGTATCTCTTTTATTTCCTTTTCTTGCCTTATTGCACTAACTAGGACTTCTAATATGATGTTGAAAAGCAGTGGTGATGGGGGATATTCTTGTTTTGTTACTGATCATTTTACCTTTTGAAATTCATTGTCAAATTTTCATCTAGAAGGATTTTAATATGCAGCAACATTACATGACAGTCAATTTCCCCACAGCCTTACTAACAGTTTATCAACCTTTAAAATCATTTCCAATCTCATAGATGCTCTCATGGCATATCTTTGATGATTAGACAGTTTAAATATATTTTCCATGTTTTATATTGGCCCTTTGCATTTTTTGGACTTTGTTGGACTTTGTTGAGTTCATATTACTCCATAAGAACTCTGTATATTAAGTATTCATATATTATGTGTTGTAAACACCCACCTCTTTACTAGCCAATTTTCTGTTTGACTTCTTTTAAACTAATAATTCTCTGTGTGTGTGTTTTTTTAAAGTAAGCTCTATGCCCAGTGTGAGGCTTAAACTCACAACCCTAAGATCAAGAGTTGCATGTTCCCCTGACTGAGCCAACCAGGTGCCCCTAAACTAGTAATTTTGAAGCAGAAGTCACTTTAGTCATATTTAAGCAAATACATAGAATGGGATCATTGTATATCTGTTTACTTTTATCTTCTTTGAGTTGAAAATACTGCACATTTCACTTCATTTTGAAGTAAAGTACTGTACACAAAATAGCCTGACAAACTCAGGGATTTTTTTTTTTTTCCTTAGGATTGCTTAGGAATAAATCACTTGCTTCATTAAATGGACCCTAGGGCTCTCTAATTTACCATGTTTGACATAGTATCTTTAAAGCTTACTCAGAGGAACTAAAATTATAACTGATTTGTATTTTTTTTTAATTTTTATTTATTTATGATAGTCACACAGAGAGAGAGAGAGAGAGGCAGAGACACAGGCAGAGGGAGAAGCAGGCTCCATGCACCGGGAGCCCAATGTGGGATTTGATCCTGGGTCTCCAGGATCGCCCCCTGGGTCAAAGGCAGGCGCTAAACCGCTGCGCCACCCAGGGATCCCTGATTTGTATTTTAAACAGGAATATTTTCCAAATAGCATTTGTGCGGTAAGATATATACTTTTGAATTATGAATAATGCAACTTAGCATCTGTTTAGCACTTGGAGAAATGCAAAGAACTTTACAATCATCCTTTTTCCAGTCCACTTAACTCTGTAAAGTAAGGTCCAACTGCCAGCTTCATGGAACAGAGTCTTGCCCCTCAGGACTTCTTAGAGCCTAGCTCCAGGATTATGTTCTTACACTTTATGTTATATCAAAGAGATATGGAGGTTTTACTTTTAGAACATGTTAATGTTACTTCTACTTCCCCTTAAGGTCTGAAAACATTAAACAACAACAGTAGCAACAGCAGCAACACAACAAAACTGTTTGGAGGGCACAGTCATTATGTGGGTGGACCCAGATTCATTCAGCCCTTTTAGGGCCTGGGTGAAGCATTGGAGATTCCTTTTAATTTTAATTTTATTTTTAATTTAAAGGGACATATAAATTCATTAAGAATAAAAGAAGGGCAGCCAATCTGGCAAATGGTAAATAACCTTAAAAACTTTTCTCTCTTTCAGAAGAAGGAGATGATTGTATCACTTTCTTATGAGCATCTTTACACTGCCTGGCATAAAGGATACAATTAGTTGAGTTGGATTAAATTAGTGAGTTATCACCACTATCATCATCTGCATAATAGCCATTTCCCCCTATTATTAGTATTGTATTTGGATGAATTAAAGAAAAACATAAAATGAATGATTTGTTCCAAAGAAAGCAGTATCTTTTACTAGGAAAATACATTTCTTTTTATTCTGAGAGTATGGGACTGAAAAACAAAGCTGGGCCTGAATTCTGGTGTTGCTACTCTGTAGCTTTATAGCTGAGGGGACGTCTGTGTCTGGGTCTCAGTTTCCTCAATAGTAAAATAAGTGAATTTAGACCACTAAATCTTTGAGGCCCCTTCTAGCACTAAGATTATGTGATCTAAGAGGTAAAGCAATTCTTAAGACCATCTCTTTTTGAGGAGTTGCTTAATAATAATTAAACTATTGCTTATACTATATCTAAAATCTTCTAATGGATTTTTCAAGATTCTAGATACTAGTGACAAAAAATCAATAATGGGAACAAAACCTGAACCCTGGGAAAGCTATATCCAAAATTTGGAATACTGCCATTTTAGGTACTGATTGTAGTGTGGTAATGTAATATAATTCTGATTGTATTGCTGATTGACAGCTCCCTTCCCAGGAGGAAAAATAAACTCTTGCCTTTCTTTCTTTCGTTATCTTTCTCATAATTACTTTGTTTAATAACTGGCAATCAGGAATTTATTGAATAAAATAAACTTTGGTAATCTTAGTGTCCACTAGATGGAGATACTGAGGTAACCAAGGTCTTGAACTGACCACATATATTTTTACTTGGGGTAGTTTGCACTTAGTTTTAATTAAAATTAATGAAATAGTAAAAAAGGAAAAGAAAAATAAAAGAACAAAAAAAGTGAGGGTGAATATAAATAATAGTGAAAGGGAATATAAGGGAAGGGAGAAGAAATGTGTGGGAAATATCAGAAAGGGAGACAGAACATAAAGACTCCTAACTCTGGGAAACAAACTAGGGGTGGTGGAAGGGGAGGAAGGCGGGGGGTGGGGGTGAATGGGTGACAGGCATTGAGGGGGGCACTTGACGGGATGAGCACTGGGTGTTATTCTGTATGTTGGTAAATTGAACACCAATAAAAAATAAATTTATTAAAAAAAAAGTGAGGGTGAGAACTGAGAGTGAAATTCAGCTATCCATGGCTCCAAGGAAGGATTCAGATACACCGTAAATCATTGTGAAGCATTTCAAAGCTGTACTGCTTATTTCCTGCCATTAAAAAACTAAGTGCATTGATTTAATTTGCAAATACCCGCACCCCTTGAATGATTGCATTTAATTTACTATCTGAAAAATCTAATAAAAACTCATAAGAAAGTTTCATTTTTCAAGTTTTCCTGTTCCTCAAATTTAATTTCTAGATTTAGTATTTATAGACATAATTTTAATTTTTCTCTTTTGAGTATTTTTTCCTATTAAATTTTTAGTAGCTCACTCTTAAAAGCATATTGAGCAATTTATAAGTATTACTTTTACAGAAATGGGATGCATTTTAGTAAGTATATTGTGACTTTTTTTTTTTTAAAGAGATGGAGACACTTATTTATTTATTTTAAAGATTTTATTTATTTATTCATGAGAGACAAAGAGAGAGAGGCAGAGACACAGGCAGAGGGAGAAGCAGGCTACATGCAGGGAGCCCAATGTGGGTGGGACTCGATCCTGGGTCTCCAGGATCACACCCCGGGCTGCAGGCGGTGCTAAACCGCTGCGCCACCAGGGTTGCCCTATTGTGACTTTTTCTAACACTATTATTCTAAGGACTTTGATGATTATAAAAGCAAGAGGCTGAGATCAAATCCTAGGTGAAAATGCTAGAAGTGAGACTGTAAAACTAATATGTTTAGGAACATTTTAGTGAAGCAAGTAGGAGGTGAATGATACAGGCATATAAAAATAATTTAATGGTACTTATCCAGGTATGCCCAAAGTGAATGATCAAGACAAAGAGTATTTTAGAAATTAAATTTTTCTTGGTTACCAAGTATACCAGATACTTTAGTTTTCTTCAAGAGTGCGAGAGTGAGGGGAAGGACGGAAGAAGAGGGAGAGGGGAAATAGATTCCCACTGAGCAGAGCCCAGTGCTGGGCTTGATTCCAAGACCCCAAGATCAGGACCCTGAGATCTCAACATGAGCAGAAAGCAAGAGTCAGACTCCCAGTTGGCTAAGCCGTCCAGGCACCCCTACCAGATACTTTAGAAGCACTATTAGAGATTATTTGGAATTTGGATGAATGGATATAATTTCTTAATTTTAATAGTAGCTGAATGGGTAAAGGAAAGGAAGATAAAAAAATAATTTAGCCTGATTATAAGGACTGAAGGATGGAATTAAAAGATGATTGTAGCTCAGCCTCTCACAGGATATTATGGTAGGAAGAACATGTCCTTTAGAGTCAAGAAGACCTTGGACTCCCAGTTCAGAACCTCAAGAGCTGTGTGAGTTGGCACATTACTTAATTTCTCTGACTCTGTTTCTTTGTCTGTAAAATTAGGATCATGATATTTACCTAGTAAAGTTGTTGTGAAGATTGGAGTAATTATATGAAATACAACCACTAACTCATAGTAGGTGGTAAGGCTCATTACTGTCATCCTCACTTTATAATGATGATGATGATGATGATGGTGATAATAGTAATAATCTATAATTCTCATCTAAATTAACAATTTAGATTTTTCTCTACAGGGGAGAATCTCTGGAAAATGATTAGGCTAGTTTTACTGGAAGCCTTTTTATTTTCCTTCTAACTCTGAGGTTCAGGGACACCATGAACCCCAAATGGGTTAGGAAAGTAAAAAGAACCTTACTTTTCATTCCTTTATTTAACAGTGTTATTTCAACCAGGCACTATTCTAGAATTGGCGATGGAGAAATAAAGTAGACAATGAGCTTATATTCTAGAAGGGAGAGACAGGTATAGGAAATAAGTAAGATAGGGGAGCCTGGGTGGCTCAGCGGTTTAGCGCTGCCTTCAGCCCAGGGTGTGGTCCTGGAGACCTGGGATCGAGTCCCATGTCAGGCTCCCTGCATGGAATGGAGCCTGCTTCTCTCTCTGCCTGTGTCTGTGCCTCTCTCTCTCTCTCTCTCTCTCTCTCTCTCTGTCTCTCATGAATAAATAAATTAAATCTTTGAAAAAAAAAATAAGATAAAGTTCATTTGCTAGTTTGCAAAATTTTCCTCTTAAGGGGATTGGTAATTCTCTTTGGATGCAATCTTGCTGATTCTGCCATAAGGAGCCATTTGTAGGTGTAGAGAGACAATGGTAGAGTGGGATACTCCAGGGCCCTGGCAGGTTGGGCTTCTTTCCTTTCTGTGGGATGTCCAAGGTTAGGTAAAAGTACAGTCAGTAGACACCCCTCAAGGGCAGCCTTCTGTGTTTCTGTATTAGAATCTTCTAGTGGATTTCCAGACTTTATTTTGCATGTCTTCTTACCCGTTTTTCCTGCGAGTTCCAGTTGGAGCTGAACACGGGGAACAAGTGAGTACTATTTGTCTCACTTTGTCTAGGGAATCTTAGATGATCAATATTAGACTTAAAATTAAGGGAAAAAACAAAATTAAAGAGGAAAAACTATCTATTGAGTTTTCCGATCAAGTTATTGCTTGGTATTTTAAGGATCCTACTGTCCTCTAATACACTGAATTGTGAAGCTACCCTTCTGGTAAGAAAGTCTCAGACCTTTGGGGCACCTGGGTGGCTCAGTCAGTTACGAATCTGCCTTCTGCTTAGGTCATGATCCCAGGATCCTGGAATCAAGCTCCTGCTCAGTGAAGAGCCTGTTTCTCCCTCTTCCTGCCCTTACTCTCTCTCTGATACATTTTATTTTTCTATTTGAGAGAGAAAGAGAGTGTGCACAAGTAGGCAGAGCAGCAGGCAGAGGGAGAGGGAGAAGCAGACTCCCAGCTGAGCAGGGAGCCCAAAGCAGGGCTCGATTCCAGGACCCTGGGATCATGACCTGAGCTCAAGGCAGAAGCTTAACTGGCTGAGCTATCCAGGTGCCCCATAAATAAAATCTTTAAAAAAAAAAAAAAAAGAAAGAAAGAAAAAGAAAATCTCAGACTTTTGACCCTGGTTAGAGTTACGGATTATTAATACTGCCAATTGCCTCAAGTTCCCTAATTTTTGTTATCAAATCCAATTCTGTTGTTTAGAGTGGTATAATTTATGCTTTTTGCCCTCATTTCATGATGTCTTTGTGTTCCTGTTATCATTTCTCTCTTATATGAAGAGATCCCCCAATAAATTACTAAAATAATGTAAGCCAGAGTTCCTATTGTTTTCTTTTTATATTTCTTCAAAAATAACTATTTTAAGGAATTAAAGCTTTTCAAAGAAGGAAGGATTTTCTTTCTAGATGTTTCAACAGCAAAGGTAACATTTGCTAAAGTTTCATTTCATGTATGCAGACTGTTCAACTGGCAGGTTGGCAATTTGACATTTTAAGGTAATTTACCCCATAATTAAAATATTTCCCATGGAATATTGTAACTTGTTTGAAGCAATAGTGGGAGCATGAGTGGTGAATCCCATTTCATTTTGTTTCTTATAATGAGCTGAGGAAGTTCTTTAATTCATCTTCTAGAAATGCAGGTTGTGCTGTTAACATTTGGGTGCCTGCTTTCTATCAACATGGATATGCTTTTACTAAGGACAACATACGAGGGGGTTGGGTTTTTTGGGTATCACTTTCAAATGATGGATTTTAATGAGTGCCACCCAGGTTACTCTTTGACTAATATGTTGATTTAATTATTTTAAGCATGCAAATAAAATATAATTGTTTCAAAGATCTTGGGTAACATCCCACATAAGAAGAGATTCTGGGCTATTAAACAGTTGTTAATTTTGACTGTGTTTATTTAAATCAAGTGGAAGCAGGGCTCTAGGGAACTTTATGTGTGGTCATCAAAGCTCATAATCTCCTATAATTTAAGAAAATTCAGGGAAGGTAAAATTGGTCATGACTCCTGTGGTTACAAGAACATCCAGAGAATATGTGACTAATGTTTCTTCTTTTGATACAATTTTGGGTGTTTTTGTGAAATATATGCAAAAATTTAAGCAATCAGTAAAATTCAAAATGAAAAGAAAATTTTAAACGTGAATTTATTTTACATGCTGTAAAGACCTCCACCCAGTAAAGAGGTAAAAGTACTCCTTTTTTTTAAAGTACTCCTTTTTATTGTTATAATTCAAGTTGTATTTATGTTTATTTTCATGACAAAATATTCTAATTGTCAGATTTTATAATTATTTTAATTCTTCAAATTGGTGATAAATTTCATGAAAAAGCAAAAAAAATTGTCAGAAAAAAATTAAAAATGTATGTTTCCTTTAGGAATAATTCACAGAAGCTTGTTTTAATGCAGGATGCTTTAATATTTAGAAGTTTTATTTCATTGATTTGCTTCAATGTTTTTGAATAAAAGTTGAACTATGATACACGGTTACTTGTTGACAATAGTGTTAAATATTATATAATTAGATCGATTGTTAGCGTAGCACTTAATGCTTTTTTCTCAAGTTTTTATTGTGGGGAAATTTCAAATGTATAGAAAAAGTGCAAGAATAGGCAATGAATATGCATGTGTTTTACCTATATCCTTGTAAACATTTTGCTATATTTGCTCTTTTTCTCTGCTTTTTTCCTGAACCATTGAGAATTAATTACAGATTTCACCCTTAATACTTCAACATTTGTCTCCTAAGAACAAAGCATTGTTCACCCATAACCGAATAAATTATCACATTGATACAATGTAATTATCTAATATGCAGTCCATATTAAAATTTCCCAGTTGTCCCAATAATAATGTCCTTTACAACTTTTCTTTTGTTTCTTTTAAATTTTTTACTGACCCAATCATTACATTTAATTGTCATATTTCCTTAGTTTCTTTTATTCTAGAACTGTCCTCCAGCTTTTTTGTCTTTCATGACATAAACATAAACATTTTTGAAGAGTCTAGACTGTTGTTTTTTTTTTTTTGGTCAAATTTCCTCAATTTGGATTTGTCAAGAAAGTTGTCTTATTGGATTGAGATGAACATTTTTCCCCTCAGTAATACTACATAGGTGATGTCCTTCTCAGTGAATCATATCATATGATTTCTGTCTTCCATTATACTTAATTTTTAATACATAGGTACTGATAGAGCTCTGCTGTCTATCCAAAAGAATGCTTTAGTTTAGGTATGTAATATAAATTCCCTTTTTATAAAGGTGAGTTTTTTGTTAATAATCGTTTAAACATAGCTTAAAAAGTCCTTTAGGAGTGGAAAAATATAACATATCTAGCTGTCTTTTATGTTTTAATAAACACAATACTCAATGCATATTTGTTGAATGAATGAACATACTGATGACTTAAAAATTAAAAATCCTCAGCTTTGTCAAGGAATTAAACCCTCTATTCCACTGCCATTTAACTATTTTGTTTTCCTTCATTGTTTTGTTTAGGAAACAAAATGTACTAAGCTTAGAATAAACGGTTTGAAATACCTAACATAAAAATAACCCAAGCAAATGTAATTTTAAACTGTCATGGTGTATATAGGGTCACATTATTTCACTTGCAGTCACTCAGGGTTTGTATATATCACATTTCAGTGTAATGACATGGGCTGGCTCCAAAGAAAATACTAGGCAACATGAATTTGGTTTGACTAACAAATATTTACATGTCTCTGTATCTCTAATTATTGTAGTCCTTTAAAGGGTTTATGTTACACAGGCTTAATTCTTTAAAGCTTTCTGTTAGATTAAAAGAGGTTGATCTGTAGTATCAGTAGTAGATCTAACTGTAAAAATGATACTGCAGGCTGTCTAGATAAATGTTGGAGTTAAGCCAGAGCTTCTGCAGAGAACAGGTGGACTTAAGAGTGGCCTGACAAGCAGACAACTGTCTGTCATGTGCATGCATTTTTATGTGTATTAACTTTTTTTAATTAAAAAAAAAAACATTATTTTACTTAAATTCAATTAATATATAGTGTATCATTAGTTTCAAATGTAGATTTCATTATTCATCATTTGCATATAGCACCCAGTGCTCATTATATCATGACATGCCCTCCTTAATGCCCATCACCCAGTTACCCCATCCCCCCACCCACCTCCCCTGCAGTAACCCTCTGTTTGTTTCTTTTTTCTTTCTTTTTTAAAATTTATTTATTCATGACAGACAGAGAGAGAGAGAGAGAGAGAGAGAGAGAGGCAGAGACACAGGCAGAGGGAGAAGCAGGCTCCATGCAGGGAGCCTGATGTGGGACTTTAATCCCGGGACTCCAGGATCACGCCCTGGGCTGAAGGCAGGTGCTAAACTGCTGAGCCACCCAGGGATCCCCCAGTTTGTTTCTTATAGTTAAGAGTCTCTCGTGGTTTGTCTCCTTCTCTGATTTCATCTTATTTTATTTTTCCTCCCTCTCCTATGATCCTCTGATCCTCTGTTTTGTTTCTTAAATTCCACATATGAGTGAAACCATATGATAATTGCCTTTCTCTGATGGACTTACTTTGCTTGCATAATACCTTCCGGTTCCATCCACTGTAACTGGATGTAAATGGTAAAATTTCATACTTTTTGATGCCTGAGTAATATTCCATTATATATACTTTATACACACACACACACACACACCACATCTTCTTTATCCATTCATCTGTCAATGGACGTCTGGGGTCTTTCCATAGTTTGGCTATTGTGGACATTTCTGCTATAAACATTGGAATGCAGGTGCCTCTTCGGATCATAACGTTTGTGTACTTTGGGTAAATACCTAGTAGAGCAATTTCTGGGTCGTAGCTCTCTCTTTAACTTCCTGAGGAATCTCTATATTGTTTCCTAGAGTGTCTGTACCAGCTTTCATTCCCACCAACAGTGTAAGAGGGTGTTCCCTTCTCTGCATCCTCACCAACATTTGTTGTTTCCTGATTTGTTAATTTTAGTCATTCTGACTGGTACAAGATGGTATCTCATTGTGGTTTTGATTTGTATTTTCCTGATGCCAGTTGATGTTGAGCATTTTTTCATGTGTTTGTTGGCCATTTGTATGTCTTTGGAGAAATGTCTGTTCAAGTCTTCTGCCCATTTCTTGACTGGATCATTTGTTCTTTAGGTGTTGACTTTGGTAAGTTATTTATAGATTTTGGATATTAACCCTTTATCTGATAAGTTGTTTGCAAATATCTTCTCCCATTTTGTAGGTTGTTTTTTGGTTTTGTTGACTCTTTCCTTTGCTGTGCAAAATCTTCTTATCTTGATGAAGTCCCAGTAGTTCATTTTTGCTTTTGTTTCCCTTGCCTCCATAGATGTGCTAGCAAGAAGTTGCTGTGGCTGAGGTTGAAGAGGTTGCTGCCTGTATTCTCTTAGATTTTAACAGATTCCTGTTTCACATTTAGGTCTTTTATCCCTTTTGAGTTTATCTTTGTGTATGGTGTTAAGAAAACGGTCCCATTTCATTCTTCTGCCTGTGGATGTCCAATTTTCCCAACACTGCTTGTTGAAGAAATTGTCTTTTTTCCATTGGATATTTTTTCCTGCTTTGTTGAAGATTATTAGTTGACCATAAAGTTTTGAAGGTATATTTCTGGGTTTGGTTTTTTTTTTTTTTCTTTCCAAGTGGGTAGTGTTGATAGAAGTCAGGATGGTCATTTGATCTTTTAGATTTTTCTAGTCATTTAGTTGGTACATTACAGGAAAGAAAAGATAAACAGCGCTATCCTTGGCTTGTAAGATTAGTAGTTGGGTAGATGGGTAGTTGTATTGTTGGCTACAGAACCATTCACATGTGTTTTCCCATTTAGTACCATCCATCTCAATGGCATACTTTTGCTTTTGTGAGATGACCAGCTACAACTGTGGGTTAAATCTGTAAAACCATTTAATGGATTCCTCTCCTGACGAAAGCTCCCTTGTCAATGTGACCACAATATAACCTCTAACTTTACTATAGGGCTTCTCACTTTGTACAGCAAAGATATTTCCCTTGAGGTTTTCAAGCACGGAGGCAGACTATTGCTTTTTTAAATCTCTGGATTCCCAGTGTGGGCTGGTGCCTTAAGAAAAAAATATGCTCTCATTTGCAACATGATAATTTGCTGGGGATAATGTAAATAATTATTCAGGATTTTATTTAGGATTAACACTTGAGATTATATTAATTTGACAGGCTTAATCCAGAAGATTAATTCATTTATCTGCATTTATTTAAGAGTTATTATATTTAGGAAGGATTGATCCACCATTTCTCTTTCCACTCCTATAGTTAATGTCCATTTTGAGTAGTTGGAGTCTGTGCCATACTGTTGTTAAAAATGTAACTATAATCTCTAGTTTCAGGTGTTTGCACTAGGTACTGGGTTCCTCTTACTTGCTAATAGGCTTTGTCTGTCATATACATATGTGAAAACATGTCCCATAAATCCAAGCCTGCACATTCGTAGAGATGTCACAGTAATAGGATTTGTAAACACTGTACCTCTTAGACTCCAAAACGAACTTTCTGAATTTTATCCCCTGCCTCTTACATTTTCAGGTGAAGGAGTTATTACATAGGGAGTTGTTCAAAGAGCAAAAGAGGTGATGAAACTGACACACTCCTATAATAATTTGTTACCCAAAATAGTGGTGTTTCTTTTTTTTTTTTAAATAAATTTTTATTTATTTATGATAGTCACACAGAGAGAGAGAGAGAGGCAGAGACACAGGCAGAGGGAGAAGCAGGCTCCATGCACCAGGAGCCCGACGTGGGATTCGATCCCGGGTCTCCAGGATCGCGCCCTGGCCAAAGGCAGGCGCCAAACCGCTGCGCCACCCAGGGATCCCTCTTTTTTTTTTTTTTTTTTAAAGATTTTATTTATTTATTCATAGGGACACAGCTAGAGAGAGAGGCAGAGACACAGGCAGAGGGAGAAGCAGGCACCATGCAGAGAGCCCGACGTGGGACTCGATCCCAGGTCTCCAGGATTACGCCCTGGGCTGCAGCTAGCACTAAACCGCTGCGCCACCAGGGCTGCCCAATAGTGGTGTTTCTAAAGATACAAATATCCCTTGATAAATGTGAAAACATCTTTTTTTTTTTTTCTCCTCTAATTGTATTCTTTGTACTTGTATAAATCAACCTATCTTTTTTTTTTTTTTTTTTAATTTTCTGCTTCCTAATTTTCTTTCCATTGGAGAAAGGAAGCTGTTGTAAAGTAGCAAAGTGAGAGTTTTTCCTTGTTGGCCAGGAATTTAAGATCAATGAAATATTTTCTATCTGAAGTGTTATAGTTAAAATTTCTAAGTATTGACTGAAAGTAATGGCAGTAGGAATACAAACAGTTTTCAAATGGGAGTTTTAGTTTTGAGGACTGCCTATGAGCTGTAGGTTCCTAGAGTCATGAATAGAAGTGGAAACTACAGCATGCCATCTTAAATGGGTGTAAAGATAATTTTAATAACTCCAGGTTTTTCCTGATTTCATCAGGAATGATTATAGATTCTCACAACTCAATCAAGTGGGCAATTATAACTACCATTTTTGTAGATGAGTAAATGTATATGCTTTAACCACTGTGTTATACTGATGAGTTCTATGATAGAGCAGAGCATTAGAGTATGTAACTCAATTCTAGGAGGCCATGAAAATTTCCCAGAGGAATTGCTGCTTGAATTTAATCTCAGTGAAAAGAGCAATTAGCAATAGTTAGGAAGATGAGAAGACCATAGAATTCCAGTCTCATTTCTTCACTTGCTTTATCACTTGAATGCACAATAGTGCCTTGCCCATAGTCAGCATTCAATAAATATCAATAAATATCTGTTGAATGAATGCAGGTGGATTAACATTTGCAAAGACATAGATGCATAGAGAGTATATTCAGAAAACTGAAATGAGTTTTCTTAGACAGGAGCATGGACTGTGTGATAAAAGTAGCAGGAGCTTATGGTAGAAGAAATAAGCAGAGGTCAGACCATGAATTTATTGTTATGAAAATACAGCAGGGTATTTTAGTAGCACATATATAATAAAAGTTGATGAACTATAAAGGAGATGATTTGGAGCCTGTGAAAGGATAAAGTGCGGTTGTGTAAATAGTTCCAGAAATATATATATATGATTTTATTTATTTATTTGACAGAAAGAGAGTGAGAGAGAAGCAGGTGGAGTGGCAGAGGGAAAGGGAGAAGGAGAAGCAGGTTCCCCATTGAGCAGGGAGGTAGATGTAGGGGCTTGATCCCAGGACCCCGAGTTCATGACCTGAGCCCAAGGCAGATGCTTAATCAACTAAGCCAACCAGGTGCCTCCCAGATATATATTTTAAACTTGATGGAACAAATGTTTAAAACTGAATGTTGGGCCGCCCGGGTGGCTCAGTGGTTTAGCACCACCTTTGGCCCAGGGTGTGATCCCGGAGACCCGGGATCCAGTCCCCCGTTGGGCTCCCTGCATCAACCCTGCTTCTCCCTCTGCCTGTGTCTCTGCCTTTCTCTCTCCCTCTGTGTCTCCCATGAATAAATAAATAAAATCTTTAAAAACAACAACAACAAAACTGTTTGAATGTCTGAATATTCTTGGATTTATAAAATATTTCAAATGCAAATGTAGATATCAAAAGTCTTGCCTCCAAGATAAAAGACACATTCAAGGGATGTGTCCTGAAATGCAAAGGTGGGTTTATCAGCTTTTCCCATGTAATAAACCCTACCCAGGGATCCCTGGGTGGCGCAGCGGTTTGGCGCCTGCCTTTGGCCCAGGGCGCGATCCTGGAGACCCGGGATCGAATCCCACGTCGGGCTCCCGGTGCATGGAGCCTGCTTCTCCCTCTGCCTGTGTCTCTGCCTCTCTCTCTCTGTGACTATCATAAATAACAAAACAAAACAAAACAAAACAAAAAAACCCCTACCCAAACTTAGTGACTTAAAACAACAACCATTGGGCTGGATTCAGCTTGACAGTGCTTGGCTAGGCTCATTCACACATCTGTTCTTAGCTGCTGGATAGCTAGGCAGTGCTGCTTCTGGGTTGGCTGGTTGTCAGCTGCGATGATGAGGGCAACTGGGCCACATGTCTCTCATCATCCACCAGGCTAGCCCAGGCTTGTTAAAATGGAAATCTCAGGCTTCCAAGGACAGCAAGAGGACAAGCTCCAAGTATGAATGCTTTTCAAAGCTGTTTATGTCACACTTGCCACATAACTCATTGGTCAAAATAAGTTGCATCCTATATTCAAAAAGTGGAGAAATAGATTCTACTTATGGGAGGAGCTGCAAAGTCACATTGCAAGGGTTTGGAAATAGGGAGGGAAAGGATTTGTGGCCATTTTGTAGTCTACAATAATGGACTATAGCTGGGTTTCGGGAATGGACAGAAATTTAAATGTTATTAGATTTGCCTCTGTCACTGCCTTGGTTTCTTTTGCCTGTCATTCTTCTCTATTTTCAGACCAGCTTCCTCTATTTCTCTGGTCCCTATGGTTAAAAAAGAAAAAAAAAGAAAAGAAAAGAAAGGAAAGGAAAGGAAAGGAAAGGAAAGGAAAGGAAAGGAAAGGAAAGGAAAGGAAAAGAAAAAGAAAAAGAAAGGAAAAGACTGCTGACAGCCTCTAAGATCATATTGAACAGATCCAGATATCTCTGAACTGACTTTCCCTTTCTCCATTGGGAAGATTCCCTTGGAGAAGGGAATTTAGAATCTGAGTGGGAATCTGGTTAGTTTTCCTTCAGGAAACTGGATCTATGAACTGTGGTGGAGTGGGTGGGGTGAGTGTTTGTATAGATAGATGGAAGATGGGGATTCAAGAGTTATATTGCTATAACCTTGTGATAGTTGGGTTGGGGGAGTAAGGAGAAGGGGATGGTGCCCTCAGAAAACAGTAGATACTGGAAGTGGGTGGCTAGACATACATCTCATAGGGGTCCACCACACTGAGTTTTATGATGTAGAAAACTCAGGGGACTGAGAACACTGGCTGAGACCTTGGAAGAAGAATGTAAGAACTGTTTTTACTTATAACAGCTCTGACGCCAAATGTATGGGTTTTTCCTAACACTAACAGTTCTCCAACTCTCCAGACACCAAGCAGGTGTTATTTAATTCAATCCAATTCAATTCAATTCAGTCCAATCCAATCCAATCCAATCCAATCCAATCCAATCCAATCCACTTGGAGTTTTCATCGGGTTCCGTAAGTTCCATAAGGACTTCCATAAAGACTCCGTTAAAATAAGACTGCCCCCTCATTGCAAATGCCATTTGCAAGTCCCAATTGTACCTGTACTTCTGACCAACCAGTTATAAATTCAGGAGTTCCACCAACCCCTCTTCAGTTTCAATAATTTGCTAGAATGACTCTCAGAACTCAGGAAAGTTTTTAACTTATTATTAATGGTTTATTATAAGTCATACAACTCAGAAACAGTCAAATGGAAGAGAAGCATAGAAGAAATATGGGATGAAGGAGTTGCACAGAGCTTCAATGCCTTTTGTGGGTGTGAACCCTGCCAGCACCTTGATGTGTTTACCAACCCAGAGCTCTCTAAACCCAGTCATTTAGGGTTTTTTATGGATATTTCATTACATAGGCATGATTGATTAAGTCATTGGTGATTAACTCAATCTCTAGGCTCTCTTCTCCCAAAGAGGGTGGGTAGGCTGAAAATTCCAATCCCCTAGTCCATGCCTAGGTCATTTTTGGGACCAGCCCCCATCCTGAAGCCATCTGGGAGCCCTCAGCCACCCATCATTCATCTCATTGGTATACAAAAAACAGTCAAGAGACTCCAAGAGATTTAGGAGCTGTGTGCCAGGAAAAGGACAAAAATAAAATGTTTATTTTTATTTTATCACAAAGGGTAAATTGGGGTACCTGAATAAGAAAAGAAAAGAGTTATGATTCAGTCATAGTTAGAGTGGCTACAAAAGGTGGCTAGGATAAAAAAGCAGATCCACTTATGAGATAGGTGCAATCATGAGATTAAGCCCCACATTGGGCTCTGTGCTCAGTGCAGAATCTGCTGGAGATTCTGTCTCTCTCCTTGCCTCTTCCTTAGCTTCCTCTGTCTCTCTCTCTCAAATAAAAAGATAAATCTTTTTTAAAAAAGAAGGCTTTTTCTGGCAAAGACAGATTAAGGAGGAGGTGTGCAGAAACTATAAGAGGTTAGATGGGGCTGTCACATGTTCCTGTAAATGGAAGATATGGCTGCAGTGGCCTGACTGAGGGGTTAGCTTTTTAGCCTCACTAGAAAGGGCTGGAGAATCCCAATGTAGTTTCAAGTTGAAAGTATTAGGAATCAGATTTTCTGTGCAGATATAGACATTTGTTAATATTTAATGAAAGTAAGAAATCTGGATTCATAAATAAGCAATGACCTATAAGTTACCTATTTGTCGCTTGCTATCTAAGATTTCTGCTACTATTAATTAACTACTCTAAATCAAAGTTTCTTAAACTTTTTAACCATGACTCCAGCAAAACATGTTTTACATTGCAATGTAATATATAATATACATGGTCAAACACACTCTGAGAAGTCTCACCAAACCATATGTACCCTTTTTTTTTTAAGACTTATTCATTTATTTGAGAGAGAGAGAGAGAGAGCACAGTGGGGAGGGGCAGAGTGAGAGGGAGAGAGGGTCTCAAGCAGACTCTGCACTGAGCACAGAGCCTGACATGGGGATTGATTTCACAACCTAGAGATGATGACCTGAACCAAAACCAAGAGTCAGATGCTCAACCAACTGTGCCACTTAGGTGCCCCAATACATACCCTTTCTAATTGCAATGATTTCCATTCCATTCTATTTAAAAGTTTTATTTTGAATGATTAAAATGATACATGATCAACTAATAGATTGTTACCAATTGTCTGAAAGCATTGCTCTAAGATGTTTACTAAAATTATGATGAGCATAAGATCAGTATGAAGAAGAGGTATAGAAGCAAAGTAGAGAAGTAAAGCAGTTCTGTCTCAAGGTCTCAGTCCAAGATGGGGAAACACTAATCTCTTTAATAATGGCAGAGGGAGTTCCCAGTAACATACTGAGAAATCTTCTGTTTGAGAATCTCTTAAGTGGTTTTATCATTCAGTTTCTTCTATGCATAGTGTCATTTATTTGATAACAAATTATTTTATTTGGGAGAATTTTCTAGGTCCTTTATTTCTTCCTTTTCATGTTGTTGACATTGTAGATATTTTGATAATCACTGGCACATTTTCCATGAAATAAATTAGAAAAATGGAAAGAAGTGAAATCATTCTCTTTTATATTATCAAAGGTGGAAGTTGGAAATTATTGAATATAATGAGTTTTCTGGACTTTTTTCCTGTATCTTAGCACATGGAAGTGTAGGGAAGAATAGACTCTAGATGAAATAAAAGAGAGGAAGTGGTAGTTCACTCTCCGAGGTGTGCCAGTGTCATGCAACAACTGAGTAGTGAACAATTCCAGGGTTTTAATTTTGTACATATTCACTTATTAGGGGTATATTTTTGTTTGTTTGTTCGTTTCATCATTATTATTATTTTTCAAGAGGGAGAAGGGGGGAGGGGCAGGGAGAGAGGGAAAGGGAGAATCTTAGCAGGCTCTACATCCAGCACAGAGCTTGAGGTGGGGCTGGATCTCACAACCCTGAGATCATAATCTGAGCTGAAATAAAGAGTCAGACACTTAGCCAACTGAGCTACCCAGGTGCCCTGGGCATATTTTTGTTTCTAAATATGGTAGATTGGTAGCAGAATGAGAAGTTGACATGTATATTCACTTGTTAATGTGTTCATTCAATATTCATTTATCAACAAATAGGTTAGGTATTAGAGATACAGAAGTAAACAGACACATGCTCCCTCACCTCATGGAGCTTAGACAAATGGGGGAGACCAATAGTAAACAAACATACACCAATGTCTTCACACAAATGGTGAAAAGTACTATGATGGGAATAGACTATGAGGAAGAACAACAGGAAGGACCCAGTTTATGTGGGGAGTGAGTTTTAGGGAAGGCCTTGTGAAATTGAGATGTGGAAGTGGAGTAGATGACAGGCAAAAATGACCTGTTTTTTAAAAGTATATGTCATATTTGTTTTTTTTTTAAAGATTTTATTTATTTATTCATGGGAGACACAGAGAGAGTGAGAGGCAGAGACACAGGCAGAGGGAGAAGCAGGCTCCCTGTGGGGAACCAGATGCAGGACTTGATCCCGGGGTTAACAACCTGAGGCAAGGGCGGATGCTCAACCACTGAGCCACTCAGGCACCCCTATATGTCCTATTTGACATAAAGCACAGAATATTCTATTGCTTTGAAGATCTAAAATTTTAGCTGTAGAAATAAAGGATACACACATCCTCCCAAAAGAAGTGGAGGGAAGGACTCATGGGGTGAAGATGGGAAGTGAGCAGAGCTGCCTTCCAAGGCACAGGTCTCAGGACTGCGGCTGATGTTGCAGGTTGCTCTTTGGTCCAATGGCAGAGAGACTGTCACCCACTCTGCAAAGCTGCCAGGGCCCATCCTTACTGGTGTCTCTTAGAAACCTTCTTTGTATTGTTCTCCTCTTCTCTCCTACCACTCCCCTCTGACAACATTAGTGTCTCTTGTTCCATGTGTTGGCAGGATGTAAAGTGGATGTATTTTGTAACAAATTACCTTACTAATTGGGAACATCTCCTGGTCTAGGTTAGCTCCTCTTCCATTAGGAATTGTTTCCCCTTCCTCTGAAACCTTCTGCCAAGAGTTTGCTAAACCTTTGGCATTTCTGTGCTTACATTCAGGAGAGTGTTTATGCAATATCATTTCCAATACTGTTTCTGTTTTCATCTTAGTCTTTTGTTGAACACAGTATTTATAAGATTTGTAATTTAGGGGAGTGTCAGGAATGACTACATGTAGGTACCAAACAAGGAATGAAAATCTGGAGAAGAAGATTGCAATCAGACAGTTATTTTCCAAAGGACAAGTTTTTTTCAGTCAGTTTTTCTACCTTTTGGATTAGTCAGTCCTTGGGATTATTGATTTGTAATAACACTAGCCATTCATGAAACCAGATACTGGATGGATTTTGGCCCTTCTTTTGGTTCTCCTGCAGTACATGGTATAGAGCTCTGAATATATGTTCAAAGATGCTGTATGAAAGATCACATCAATCTGTTCCTAGCCGCCCTTACATAGGGTATAAAGTTCAGTGCAGAGAGGTGGCCTGGTAGATGGCGTGGTGGGTGAGGGTACGCTGTCCTTGTGGCCCCAAGCCAGCAAGTGCCTGAAGGGGCCTCATAGAGATGATGGCTGGGAACTAGGTGTGTGCCTGAGGATTCACATTTTGGGATATAGGGCAAAATGGAAATTCCTTACTGTTTCATGAAGTTCTCTCTTTATTTCCCTCTCCTACCCTACAAAAGACAGACTCTTTTCTTCCCTTGGAAATATTTTGTGAAGTCACAGCAGTCTTTAGGCCTCCTAATTTTCATCTTCATCTTTTGTCAAACAAAATAGTTATAATATTTATAGTCTTGGGGAAGGTGAGGAAATATGTGGTTTCCCCAACAGTTGAAGTGAAGAGGTTCCTGTGTCTGAATCCCAACTCTCAGGGACTCTCTCCTATGTGCATAGTTATTCTAGTCACCTGCCAACTGGAGCAAAATTCTGCTCTTCAACATAGGAGACAATTTTCTGGTTGAATAACCTCAATGATCTCCATTGCTTCACAAATTAGCCCTTTTCATTCTTGGACCACTTTAGTCATGGGAAAGATTTTTCTTTATTTGATGTATAGTGGACATACAGTGTCACCTTAGTTTCAGGTGTACAACATAGTGATCAACAACTCTATATGTTATGCTGTGTTCACCACAAGTGTAGCTACTGTCTGTCACCATACAACACTATTACAATATCATTGACTATGTTCCCTTTGATGTCCCTTTTATTCCCATGACTTATTCATTCCATAACTGGAAGCCTGTATCTCCCACTCTACTTCACTCACTTTTCCCTTCTTCTCTCTCCCCTCCCCTCTGCCTACCACCAATTTATTCTCTGCATTTACGGGTCTGTTTCTCCTTTTGCTCTTAGAGTCTCTCATAGTTTGAAGGAAGTTCTCCTGGTTCCTCTTACTCTTTCTTTGGGTCACATATCCACCATTTTTTTCTGGCTATTCCTTCTGGAATATGGTTACTGGACCTCATTGCTATTTTTACTTTCCCTTCTTAGTACATACTATTGTTTTTCATTGCCCCCCTTAACATGATTATTCCACCTGCTTCATATTATGTCTCAGTTTTTTCTTTTATTTGTTCCAAGGGTCTATTTATTTTGAAAGAAATCTTAAGAATTATATGACCAAGAGTATATATTAAATAAGGTTAATAAATTAGATACAGGAAACGTAGGGCAAAAGAAAGAATTGAAAACACACCTGTTGATGACTGCTAATTACTTAATGTAATTGTAAAAGCTGTTAGTTACTTAATGTAATTGGGTTTTTTTTTCAATAGTTTGAGATTCCTGGAAGCCAAATTAATGAGGAAACATAGTAAGTTATATAGATCTTGTGACCAGAATAGAGAAATCATTTCAGTTCTTTAGAAGAGGCTATGTTTTCCCTGGGGGTATTCTAAAATGTGTTTCTTACATGGATTCTTTATAGCACACAAAACATAATGAAAATGACCTCTGCGGCAGTCTGAAAAATGCAACAGTCATGTTCACATGACTTTTTTTTTTAAGATTTTATTTATTCATGAGAAACACGGAGAGACAGAGAGGCAGAGACACAGGCAGAGGGAGAAGCAGGCTCCATGCAGGGAGCCTGACGTGAGACTCGATCCTGGGTCTCCAGGATCAGGCCCTGGGCTGAAGGTGGCGCTAAACTGCCGAGCCACCCGGGCTGCCCCACATGACTATTTCTTATACTGATCTTCAGTAGATGCTCTTGGCATAACATTCTCTTTCTTAGCACGCTCCACCATTTTCTGACCCTAAATATTCTTCCCACTTCATGTGATAGTCTTTGTGAATTGAATATTGTACACATAGAACCCTTTCTCCAAGGCAAATGTGTACCCCAAGTTATGGATTTGGTTGCTTTTGATGATGATCCGTAGCACTTATTTTTTCATCTTTGATTTGGGTCCATTTCTGTATAGTTGGAATCATACTAGGAAAACTAACAATTGTTAATTTTAACAATTATGATTATGTTGGGGGGGGGGATGTAAATCATACTTAATGCCTCAGCTTCTTCTTTACTTTCTTCCAGAGAGTTTAGATTGGTTTACAGTCAGAGTTACTGCAGTTAGGACCTTGAAAGTGGGACAGGATTGTGCTGCTGTATAAAGAACCCTCCCCTGGGGAATGGGAGTGTCCCTTTGACCACGGGAAGGGACGTCCAGTTCCAGGAAACACTTGCCAAACCCCAGAGATTGCAGGCCTACTGCCCATCCATTATTATCATCATTATTTAACGTCTTTCAAAGGTCAGAGCCAAAATAAATGGTCTGTCAGCCAAGTGAGCGACACCAGCCTTTACCACAGGCATTGGAGGCCCTTTTGGTATTTAGTAGCAATGACTTGGGTCATATTCTTGTCTGATTCCATCATTGTGGCTGGGCTTCTGCTTTCTGCTGTCTTGCCACAATTAAAAAAAAATTGGCAGTTCTCTCACCAGCACCCTCTCCCTCCCTCCCCTCAGTAGTTACTTGGTATGTGTTTGCTGCTTTCTTTCTTTCCTCTTTTATAATTTAAACAATGAAACCGGTTGAATTAATTGTGAGTGATAAAAGTACTCAGGGAGGCTTTATGGGGCTCCTGAATTTTGGGTTCTGGTCCACCTCTGAAATTCTGTTCCCCTTTGGAATAGTTTTGTGGTCAAAAGCATAGAGCTAAAAGTCTGAGTTCAAATCTGTCACTTACTAGCTGAATAATACTAGACGATTTACTTCTCTATGCTTCAGCTTCTTCCGTATAAAATGGATTTAATAATGAAAACCTCCCTCATGGATTTGAACTTTGATAGTGCATAAAAAGTGCTTGAAACAGTGTCTGTCTCAATGTGCAGAAGTTATTATTATTAGGTTGTTATTATTAGGCTGCAGAAATCATACCAAGATGTCAGTTTTATATTGAGAACACTCCGGGTTGAGGTTGTTTGGGAAGGAGGTGCTTAGGATTGTATGTGGAGATGGATAATAGGGAAGCCCCCCCACTCCTAAGCCCCAGACCATCCAGTGAAATGGATTATTTTTTTCATCTGGGCATTAAATGGAGTGAAATTATGATAACTTAGAAGTGTCTGCATCCTAAGACTCATGGCAAACTTCATTGTTCATTCTAACAGAAAGGGTGTTCAGTTCAAGCATGCATAAATTTTGCTCCATCTGCTTACCAGGGCCCAGTATCCGGCAGAGCCTCTGTTGCCTGAGACAGGGGAACAAGGTAGCCTTGTGGACTTTGAACTAGACCTATCTGGCTCTGAATATTAGGTTAGCTTGTTGACCTTTTTAAGTTTCAATTTCTTTCTCTATAAAATAGCAATTATAATTCTGACATTTCAGGGATGTTTTAGAGACTAAAAAATATGGCACATGTAAAACACCCCACATTGTGTCTGGCCTTAGGAGACAGTTGCTTTGTTAGCTTCTTTCCCTTTCTTCTCATTCTTCCTTGTCTGCTAAGTTTATTAAGAAAACCTCAGTGTAGGAAATAATTTAGAGGAGTGCTTTCAAGTTTAACGTGGGGTATCTGGGCTTTTGTTAAGCTACAGATTCTGATTCAGCAGGTCTGGGGTGGGGCCTGAGTCTGTACTTCTCATCAGTCCCCAGGTGACACCAATGCCGTGTCTGAGGCCCCCACAGCAGCACAGTTGTGTATTTCCTCTCTTTGCATCTCATGATCACCTTTTAGCTTCATGTTAGTTTTTTAATAGTCTTGCTATACATGTGCACTTCTAGGATTATCATTTGGAGAAATAGCAAAGGCTGTATGTTATCACGCCCCCCAGAGCAGTCTCCCTTGTCCAGCGTAGGCAGCAATGGTTGAGGTTTAGGAGAAACCTATCTTAGACATTTTGTCAGAATTACCATGAATCTGGGCTCCCAAACTGTTTTCCATAAAATACTGTGCTCCTGTCTATTGACAGTCTTCTTTCTGAATCTGGGTTCCTCCATGCTCCATGATGCAGATTGCAGGTCAATTAGGTTGGGGAAGTGGTCTTTGTCTGTCTCTTTAGAGTTTGGGGGGAGCTGACTTGAAGACTGTGCTTCTGCCCTCACTAAGCACCTCAGATATTTTTAGAGCTATGTGTTCCAATTACTAGCCTTCTTCAGGTTTATTAGATTATGTTCTCTCCAATGCACACAGATGGAGGAGTCTACCTTTGTTCTTTTTAATTTTTTATGATACATACTTGTAAGTGCTTGTGGCATATTCTTTGATTGGTTCTAGATTTTATTAGGTTTTTCAGATTTACTTTTGAGAACCTTCCTCACTGTTGTTTCTCTGTAGCATTGGATTTTAAAAAAAAAGATTTTATTTATTTATTTGAGAGAGAGAAAGAGATAACAAGACAGCTTGAGCAATGGGGAGAAGAAGAAACAGGCTCCCCTCTGATCAGAGAGCCCAAAGTGGGGTTCGACCCCAGGACCCTGAGATCATGGCCTGACCTAAAGGTAGATGCTTAACCCCACATTGGATCTTTTAAATATTTTAACTCCTTTTTTTTTTTTTTTTTTTTTTCCTTCCCTGCATTACTTACTGGAACTTCTTTTAGCCTGAACCATCATTAGGGTCAGATGCATTTGCTGTGTGCATTTTGGGAATTGGCCCTTATTGTCCTCAGGCAACTTTTCAGGAAGTAAAAAAATGCAAAAGTGACTAATCTCTTTGGGTTATATCCCTTTGAGTTAGAGATGTGAAGAAGAATAGCCTCTTTTTTCTTTTCTTTTCTTTTTTTTTTTTTTGGACACTCCAAAGTGTCTACAAGTTAGAGCTTGGTCATCAGCCATGTTACAACACAAAGCAAGTCTACATCAGTCTCTTTTAGGCTTACCTTGATCCTATTTCATGAAGAGTTTCTCTTACCTGGCTGGGGTCTACCTAATAGGTTTGCCAGCATGGGGAATAATTTGAAAATAGTTCCAGGTAAGAACCCAGGTATTTGGAAAGTTTAGATGGAGAAATATTACAGTGGGAGAAAAATAGGGAGAATATTTGATATAAAGAAAAGTCAGAGGAGCCATTAATATTTTCACCTTATCTAGATATATTAGAGCCATAAAGAAAACCACACACTCAATAATAAAGGACAGAGTACAAAGGTGTATGGAAATCCAGGACTACTTGTAGCTGAGTTGTTATTGGCCTTGGACCTGAAAGTGACCTTGGCCCAGAAGGGTCTGACCTCATTCTTCTTCCCTCACACATTTAACTTCCCTTTTTCCTACCAGAGCTTTGTGTTGGAAGAACCTAATGGGAAGCAGGATGCGGTGGGAGCCTCTTGATATCGTTCATGATGGGAAGCCTCCTGGGCCAGATAGCAGGATGAAGGTGGGTGGACAGAAGACCTAGAGGGGCAAATAGCTGACTGGCACACTAGTTTTACACTTTCTTTTGAAGGACTTGGTCACTTGAAGATAATATCAATATTGTGAGCTCTTTGAGGGAAGACACTGGCCTTCCCACACTTATCTGTGGAACACTATTTAAAGGATTGTTGAGTAAATGAATGGGGCTG